>NC_092336.1:202820500-203127600 GCF_046630445.1 Rutidosis leptorrhynchoides | reverse complement strand
ATCCAAGGCCAACCCTGCATTGTTCAGTTTTGTCATATGTATTTTTACTACAAAATACAGTATGGTGAGTTCATTTGATTCCCTTTTACTCTTTACATTTTTGGGACTGAGAATACATGCGCTACTTTTACAACTGCTCTATTAAATGCTTTTGAAATACATTTTGAACTGCGAATACATGAAATGCTTTTATAAATGTTTGATGAGATAGACACAAGCAAAACATTCCTCGAATGAATTATGTGGACGTGATAATTGCCACCATTGAATTATGTGGACGTGATAATTGCCACAATTGATATGAATATTTTTCTCCTGATTATTATTGCTTGGCAACCTAAGAATTAGGGAACATCACTAATTTTGAGAATTAGTGCACGCCTAATTGACGTGAATCCTAAAGGTAGCTACCGGGTTTAACACCCCCACCCAGAATGTTCACTAGACGATTTATATGTTTGAAGAGAAGATGAAAGGGAAACAGAAGTTAATAGGTTAAATAATATTTAGAAGAGTTATAATCAGTAAAAATCGAATGGTATCAGAGCCACTCATGTGCCGTTGGGGGTGGTGGGGCAAACCTCATCGAGGACGATGAGTCCCTAAGGGGGGGTGAATGTAACACCCTAGGCAAATCCCACATCGCCCATGGACATGAGTGATCATGGGATTATAAGGTAATACTCACGCTTAAATGACACAACGCGTTTTGGGACCACATGCAGAGCAGATGTGCGAGTACGCTGCAGTTAAGCGTGCTCGAGCGAGAGCACTACCAGGATGGGTGACCTCCTGGGAAAGTGCTTCTCGTGTGTGGTCGCCAAGAAAAAGCCGTGCGCCTGCGGGCAAAGCGGACAATATTGTGGTCATGTTAAGCTGGGTTGTTACAGAATGGTATCAGAACCACTCATGTGCCGTTGGGGGTGGTGGGGCAAACCTCATCGAGGACGATGAGTCCCTAAGGGGGGGTGAATGTAACACCCTAGGCAAATCCCACATCGCCCATGGACATGAGTGATCATGGGATTATAATGTAATACTCACGCTTAAATGACACAACGCGTTTTGGGACCACATGCAGAGCAGATGTGCGAGTACGCTGCAGTTAAGCGTGCTCGGGCGAGAGCACTACCAGGATGGGTGACCTCCTGGGAAAGTGCTTCTCGTGTGTGGTCGCCAAGAAAAATCCGTGCGCCTGCGGGCAAAGCGGACAATATTGTGGTCATGTTAAGCTGGGGTTTTAGAAAGGACCCGTCCTAATCCATCCGGACGAAGTCCATATCGATTATAAACGATTCACAACAGTTGATTACATCGCGAGGTACTTGACCTCTATATGATACATTTTACAAACATTACATTCGTTTTGAAAAGACAATCTTTCATTACATCTAAAGTTGACAGACATGCATACCATTTCATAATATATTCAACTATAATTGACTTAATAAAGATCTTGATAAACTCAATGACTCGAATGCAACGTCTTTTGAAATATGTCATGAATGACTCCAAGTAATATCTTTTAAATGATCAAATGCACAGCGGAAGATTTCTTTCGTACCTGAGAATAAACATGCTTTAAAGTGTCAACCAAAAGGTTGGTGAGTTTCATTTGCCCCTTTTACTCTTTACATTTTTGGGCTGAGAATACATGCAAATACTTTATTAACTGTTTTACAATATTTATATGCGTGAGTTTCATTTGCCTTTTTACCCTTTATATTTTTGGGCTGAGAATACATGCGCTACTTTTATATCTGTTTTACGAAATAGACACAAGTAATTGAAACTACATTATATGGTTGAATGATCGAAACTGAATATGCCCCTTTTTAGTCTGGTAATCTAAGAATTAGGGAACAGACACCCTAATTGACGCGAACTCTAAAGATAGATCTATCGGGCCCAACAAGCCCCATCCAAAGTACTGTGAATTATTTAATAATGATTGTTAAAGTGAATTATTCGTCAACACCTTCAACAGTTTAAAATTTCGGGACGGAATTTATTTAACGGGTAGGTACTGTAGTGACCCGAACTTTTCCATGTTTATATATATTAATTGAGATTGATATTTACATGATTAAATGTTTCCAACATGTTAAGCAATCAAACTTGTTAAGACTTGATTAATTGAAATATGTTTCATATAGACAATTGACCACCCAAGTTGACCGGTGATTCACGAACGTTAAAACTTGTAAAAACTATATGATGACATATATATGGATATATATATAGTTAACATGATACTATGATAAGTAAACATATCATTAAGTATATTAACAATGAACTACATATGTAAAAACAAGACTACTAACTTAATGATTTTTAAACGAGACATATATGTAACGATTATCGTTGTAAAGACATTTAATGTATATATATCATATTAAGAGATATTCATACATGATAATATCATGATAATATAATAATTTAAAATCTCATTTGATATTATAAACATTGGGTTAACAACATTTAACAAGATCGTTAACCTAAAGGTTTCAAAACAACACTTACATGTAACGACTAACGATGACTTAACGACTCAGTTAAAATGTATATACATGTAGTGTTTTAATATGTATTTATACACTTTTTAAAGACTTCAATACACTTATCAAAATACTTCTACTTAACAAAAATGCTTACAATTACATCCTCGTTCAGTTTCATCAATAATTCTACTCGTATGCACCCGTATTCGTACTCGTACAATACACAGCTTTTAGATGTATGTACTATTGGTATATACACTCCAATGATCAGCTCTTAGCAGCCCATGTGAGTCACCTAACACATGTGGGAACCATCATTTGGCAACTAGCATGAAATATCTCATAAAATTACAAAAATATGAGTAATCATTCATGACTTATTTACATGAAAACAAAATTACATATCCTTTATATCTAATCCATACACCAACGACCAAAAACACCTACAAACACTTTTATTCTTCAATTTTCTTCATCTAATTGATCTCTCTCAAGTTCTATCTTCAAGTTCTAAGTGTTCTTCATATATTCTACAAGTTCTAGTTACATAAAATCAAGAATACTTTCAAGTTTGCTAGCTCACTTCCAATCTTGTAAAGTGATCATCCAACCTCAAGAAATCTTTGTTTCTTACAGTAGGTTATCATTCTAATACAAGGTAATAATCATATTCAAACTTTGGTTCAATTTCTATAACTATAACAATCTTATTTCAAGTGATGATCTTACTTGAACTTGTTTTCGTGTCATGATTCTGCTTCAAGAACTTCGAGCCATCCAAGGATCCGTTGAAGCTAGATCCATTTTTCTCTTTTCCAGTAGGTTTATCCAAGGAACTTAAGGTAGTAATGATGTTCATAACATCATTCGATTCATACATATAAAGCTATCTTATTCGAAGGTTTAAACTTGTAATCACTAGAACATAGTTTAGTTAATTCTAAACTTGTTCGCAAACAAAAGTTAATCCTTCTAACTTGACTTTTAAAATCAACTAAACACATGTTCTATATCTATATGATATGCTAACTTAATGATTTAAAACCTGGAAACATGAAAAACACCGTAAAACCGGATTTACGCCGTCGTAGTAACACCGCGGGCTGTTTTGGGTTAGTTAATTAAAAACTATGATAAACTTTGATTTAAAAGTTGTTATTTTGAGAAAATGATTGTTATTATGAACATGAAACTATATCCAAAAATTATGGTTAAACTCAAAGTGGAAGTATGTTTTCTAAAATGGTCATCTAGACGTCGTTCTTTCGACTGAAATGACTACCTTTACAAAAACGACTTGTAACTTATTTTTCCGACTATAAACCTATATTTTTTATGTTTAGATTCATAAAATAGAGTTCAATATGAAACCATAACAATTTGATTCACTCAAAACGGATTTAAAATGAAGAAGTTATGGGTAAAACAAGATTGGATAATTTTTCTCATTTTAGCTACGTGAAAATTGGTAACAAATATATTCCAACCATAACTTAATCAACTTGTATTGTATATTATGTAATCTTGAGATACCATAGACACGTATACAATGTTTCGACCTATCATGTCGACACATCTATATATATTTCGGAACAACCATAGACACTCTATATGTGAATGTTGGAGTTAGCTATACAGGGTTGAGGTTGATTCTAAAATATATATAGTTTGAGTTGTGATCAATACTGAGATACGTATACACTGGGTCGTGGATTGATTCAAGATAATATTTATTGATTTATTTCTGTACATCTAACTGTGGACAACTAGTTGTAGGTTACTAACGAGGACAGCTGACTTAATAAACTTAAAACATCAAAATATATTAAAAGTGTTGTAAATATATTTTGAACATACTTTGATATATATGTATATATTGTTATAGGTTCGTGAATCAACCAGTGGCCAAGTCTTACTTCCTGACGAAGTAAAAATCTGTGAAAGTGAGTTATAGTCCCACTTTTAAAATCTAATATTTTTGGGATGAGAATACATGCAGGTTTTATAAATGATTTACAAAATAGACACAAGTACTTGAAACTACATTCTATGGTTGAATTATCGAAATCGAATATGCCCCTTTTTATTAAGTCTGGTAATCTAAGAATTAGGGAACAGACACCCTAATTGACGCGAATCCTAAAGATAGATCTATTGGGCCTAACAAACCCCATTCAAAGTACCGGATGCTTTAGTACTTCGAAATTTATATCATATCCGAAGGGTGTCCCGGAATGATGGGGATATTCTTATATATGCATCTTGTTAATGTCGGTTACCAGGTGTTCACCATATGAATGATTTTTATCTCTATGTATGGGATGTGTATTGAAATATGAAATCTTGTGGTCTATTATTATGATTTGATATATATAGGTTAAACCTATAACTCACCAACATTTTTGTTGACGTTTTAAGCATGTTTATTCTCAGGTGATTATTAAGAGCTTCCGCTGTCGCATACTTAAATAAGGACGAGATTTGGAGTCCATGCTTGTATGATATTGTGTAAAAACTGCATTCAAGAAACTTATTTTGTTGTAACATATTTGTATTGTAAACGATTATGTAATGGTCGTGTGTAAACATGATATTTTAGATTATCATTATTTGATAATCTACGTAAAGCTTTTTTTATTTCCGACTATAAACCTATACTTTTTATGTTTAGATTCATAAAATAGAGTTCAATATGAAACCATAGCAATTTGATTCACTCAAAACGGATTTAAAATGAAGAAATTATGGGTAAAACAAGATTGGATAATTTTTCTCATTTTAGCTACGTGAAAATTGGTAACAAATCTATTCCAACCATAACTTAATCAACTTGTATTGTATATTATGTAATCTTGAGATACCATAGACACGTATACAATGTTTCGACCTATCATGTCGACACATCTATATATATTTCGGAACAACCATAGACACTCTATATGTGAATGTTGGAGTTAGCTATACAGGGTTGAGGTTGATTCCAAAATATATATAGTTTGAGTTGTGATCAATACTGAGATACGTATACACTGGGTCGTGGATTGATTCAAGATAATATTTATCGATTTATTTCTGTACATCTAACTGTGGACAACTAGTTGTAGGTTACTAACGAGGACAGCTGACTTAATAAACTTAAAACATCAAAATATATTAAAAGTGTTGTAAATATATTTTGAACATACTTTGATATATATGTATATATTGTTATAGGTTCGTGAATCAACCAGTGGCCAAGTCTTACTCCCGACGAAGTAAAAATCTGTGAAAGTGAGTTATAGTCCCACTTTTAAAATCTAATATTTTTGGGATGAGAATACATGCAGGTTTTATAAATGATTTACAAAATAGACACAAGTACTTGAAACTACATTCTATGGTTGAATTATCGAAATCGAATATGCCCCTTTTTATTAAGTCTGGTAATCTAAGAATTAGGGAACAGACACCCTAATTGACGCGAATCCTAAAGATAGATCTATTGGGCCTAACAAACCTCATCCAAAGTACCGGATGCTTTAGTACTTCGAAATTTATATCATATCCGAAGGGTGTCCCGGAATGATGGAGATATTCTTATATATGCATCTTGTTAATGTCGGTCACCATATGAATGATTTTTATCTCTATGTATGGGATGTGTATTGAAATATGAAATCTTGTGGTCTATTATTATGATTTGATATATATAGGTTAAACCTATAACTCACCAACATTTTTGTTGACGTTTTAAGCATGTTTATTCTCAGGTGATTATTAAGAGCTTCCGCTGTCGCATACTTAAATAAGGACGAGATTTGGAGTCCATGCTTGTATGATATTGTGTAAAAACTGCATTCAAGAAACTTATTTTGTTATAACATATTTTATTGTAAACGATTATGTAATGGTCGTGTGTAAACAGGATATTTTAGATTATCATTATTTGATAATCTATGTAAAGCTTTTTTAAACCATTATTGATGAAATAAAGGTTATGGTTTGTTTTAAAATGAATGCAGTCTTTGAAAAACGTCTCATATAGAGGTCAAAACCTCGCAACGAAATCAATTAATATGGAACGTTTTTAATCAATAAGAACGGGACATTTCAGAAGCTTTACGTAGATTATCAAATAATGATAATCTAAAATATCCTGTTTACACACGACCATTACATAATCGTTTACAATACAAATATGTTACAACAAAATAAGTTTCTTGAATGCAGTTTTTACACAATATCATACAAGCATGGACTCCAAATCTCGTCCTTATTTAAGTATGCGACAGCGGAAGCTCTTAATAATCACCTGAGAATAAACATGCTTAAAACGTCAACAAAAATGTTGGTGAGTTATAGGTTTAACCTATATATATCAAATCATAATAATAGACCACAAGATTTCATATTTCAATACACATCCCATACATAGAGATAAAAATCATTCATATGGTGAACACCTAGTAACCGACATTAACAAGATGCATATATAAGAATATCCCCATCATTCCGGGACACCCTTCGGATATGATATAAATTTCGAAGTACTAAAGCATCCGGTACTTTGGATGGGGTTTGTTAGGCCCAATAGATCTATCTTTAGGATTCGCGTCAATTAGGGTGTCTGTTCCCTAATTCTTAGATTACCAGACTTAATAAAAAGGGGCATATTCGATTTCGATAATTCAACCATAGAATGTAGTTTCAAGTACTTGTGTCTATTTTGTAAATCATTTATAAAACCTGCATGTATTCTCATCCCAAAAATATTAGATTTTAAAAGTGAGACTATAACTCACTTTCACAGATTTTTACTTCGTCGGGAAGTAAGACTTGGCCACTGGTTGATTCACGAACCTATAACAATATATACATATATATCAAAGTATGTTCAAAATATATTTACAACACTTTTAATATATTTTGATGTTTTAAGTTTATTAAGTCAGCTGTCCTCGTTAGTAACCTACAACTAGTTGTCCACAGTTAGATGTACAGAAATAAATCGATAAATATTATCTTGAATCAATCCACGACCCAGTGTATACGTATCTTAGTATTGATCACAACTCAAACTATATATATTTTGGAATCAACCTCAACCCTGTATAGCTAACTCCAACATTCACATATAGAGTGTCTATGGTTGTTCCGAAATATATATAGATGTGTCGACATGATAGGTCGAAACATTGTATACGTGTCTATGGTATCTCAAGATTACATAATATACAATACAAGTTGATTAAGTTATGGTTGGAATAGATTTGTTACCAATTTTCACGTAGCTAAAATGAGAAAAATTATCCAATCTTGTTTTACCCATAACTTCTTCATTTTAAATCCGTTTTGAGTGAATCAAATTGCTATGGTTTCATATTGAACTCTATTTTATGAATCTAAACATAAAAAGTATAGGTTTATAGTCGGAAAAATAAGTTACAAGTCATTTTTGTAAAGGTAGTCATTTCAGTCGAAAGAACGACGTCTAGATGACCATTTTAGAAAACATACTTCCACTTTGAGTTTAACCATAATTTTTGGATATAGTTTCATGTTCATAATAACAATCATTTTCTCAGAATAACAACTTTTAAATCAAATTTTATCATAGTTTTTAATTAACTAACCCAAAACAGCCCGCGGTGTTACTACGACGGCGTAAATCCGGTTTTACGGTGTTTTTCATGTTTCCAGGTTTTAAATCATTAAGTTAGCATATCATATAGATATATAACATGTGTTTAGTTGATTTTAAAAGTCAAGTTAGAAGGATTAACTTTTGTTTGCGAACAAGTTTAGAATTAACTAAACTATGTTCTAGTGATTACAAGTTTAAACCTTCGAATAAGATAGCTTTATATGTATGAATCGAATGATGTTATGAAAATCATTACTACCTTAAGTTCCTTGGATAAACCTACTGGAAAAGGGAAAAATGGATCTAGCTTCAACGGATCCTTGGATGGCTCGAAGTTCTTGAAGCAGAATCATGACACGAAAACAAGTTCAAGTAAGATCATCACTTGAAATAAGATTGTTATAGTTATAGAAATTGAACCAAAGTTTGAATATTATTATTACCTTGTATTAGAATGATAACCTACTTTAAGAAACAAAGATTTCTTGAGGTTGGATGATCACCTTACAAGATTGGAAGTGAGCTAGCAAACTTGAAAGTATTCTTGATTTTATGTAACTAGAACTTGTAGAATATATGAAGAACACTTAGAACTTGAAGATAGAACTTGAGAGAGATCAATTAGATGAAGAAAATTGAAGAATGAAAGTGTTTGTAGGTGTTTTTGGTCGTTGGTGTATGGATTAGATATAAAGGATATGTAATTTTGTTTTCATGTAAATAAGTCATGAATGATTACTCATATTTTTGTAATTTTATGAGATATTTCATGCTAGTTGCCAAATGATGGTTCCCACATGTGTTAGGTGACTCACATGGGCTGCTAAGAGCTGATCATTGGAGTGTATATACCAATAGTACATACATCTAAAAGCTGTGCATTGTACGAGTACGAATACGGGTGCATACGAGTAGAATTGTTGATGAAACTGAACGAGGATGTAATTGTAAGCATTTTTGTTAAGTAGAAGTATTTTGATAAGTGTATTGAAGTCTTTCAAAAGTGTATAAATACATATTAAAACACTACATGTATATACATTTTAACTGAGTCGTTAAGTCATCGTTAGTCGTTACATGTAAGTGTTGTTTTGAAACCTTTAGGTTAACGATCTTGTTAAATGTTATTAACCCAATGTTTATAATATCAAATGAGATTTTAAATTATTATATTATCATGATATTATCATGTATGAATATTTCTTAATATGATATATATACATTAAATGTCTTTACAACGATAATCGTTACATATATGTCTCGTTTAAAAATCATTAAGTTAGTAGTCTTGTTTTTACATATGTAGTTCATTGTTAATATTGTATGAACCGAATAATTAAAGTGTACACATGTGTATATAAGTGTATTGTGCGGTACTCGAATCGAGGTTTGGTTGTATATATTTAAAAAGGCAAAAGGAGCTGGACTGGGAGAGTTGCGCGCCGCGCGGCCTGGTGGCGCGCCGCGCCATCTGTCTGTGACAGATTCTCTCTTTCTTTTAAATTAGATATTTTGAGGGTATTTTGGTAAAATCACTTGGAGGCCGGATTTAATGCCTTAGATCAGTTTTGGGGAGTTCATTTACTCCTTCCACAACTACCAACACTTATCCAAATCAATTCTAGAGAGAGAGTGGCTTTTAGTGAGGGAAACCCCATTTTGGAGAAGAAGAAGAAGGTTTCTTGCTTAAGTCCAAGCATTAAAGTTGTTCGCCTTCCTTCTAGCTTCGTTGTGATAGTTGTGGTATGCTCTAATCTTAATTTCTTTGTTTAATTTGATTTAGGGCTAGGGTTTGGGGTGAAGATGAACATAAAACCCATTTTGTTAGTGTTTTGGGTGTTCTAGGGTAATTTGAGTCATGTAGACTCAATATTGGGTTAACTAGGGTTTGGAAGAGTTACTTGTTGTTAGAGAACCCTAATTAGCTAGTAAAATTGCTAGAATACCATGACTTATGTAAATGGGTGTAAATGGGTTAGTGGTTGACCCAAAATGGGTAGGTTGACTTTGAAAGTGTCAAATGGGTCAAAATGAACCTAAGCTAATTAATATGTGTGGTTGAAGCCTAAAACTAGTGTTAAAATGTGTAATGAACCTACTTTGGTTAATGATAGGGTTTTGTGATGAGTTAACCCGATTTTAGGGTTAAGGGTGCAAATGGGTCGGATTTGCACCATGGGTCAAATTAACACTAGGAGTGAGCTTTAGAGTGTTGACCAACTCGAGTTGTGATTTTGATATTGTGATAAATGTAATAGGTGCGTTACATTGAAGTGTTCAAGCTCGGTTATCTTTCACCAAGAGATTTTGAGGTGAGTGGAATAATTATGCATTCGTGTATATGGCGTGTTTATTTGTGGGTGTTATGGTATGAACCATCGAGCCGGTAGTACCATAGCATGTGTGTAAATTGATGTGAACCACGAGCCGGTAGCATCGAGTGTGAACCACGAGCCGGTAGCACTATAAAATAATTGATGTGAACCACGAGCCGGTAGCATCGAGTGTGAACCACGAGCCGGTAGCACTATAAACAAAGTGTGAACCACGAGCCGGTAGCACTATAAACGAGTGAGACTCAATGCGTATGGTGTGAACCACGAGCCAGTAGCACCATAGCGTCATGGTTAACCATATTAAGATTTGTTGATATTTAGAATGCAAAATTATTTATGGTTGTGTTGAGTATATGCTAACTCGGTTATGTTATTGTATGACTTGTTAAGTGTTTGAGGTTGATGACATGCTTTTGTGTTACACGTTTCATACGAGGTATCTTGTGTTGTGATTGCAAATAGATGGGCGATATATATGTATGTGTAATTATTGCATTCACTAAGCTTTGCTTACCCTCTCGTTGTTTACCACTTTTATAGGTTCGGTGTTGGACAAGGGTAAGGGCATCGTTTTGGACTAGGGATCCCGCTTGTTGCTAAGGGACGCTTTTGGTTTTAGTAGATCTCGGAGTTTGACCGATAGTTGGGTAGTTTAATCCCAAACGCCATGCTCATTGTGTAGTTTGGAACTTAAACTTTTGGTGGTCGAAACTCCTAAATTGTACTAAACTTGTAATTTGGGTCGTGTGGGCCCCGCTTGTAAAACTTTAATTTTATGTTTGAAACATGTTAGTTTTACATATTTGGTTGTATGGTAAAAAGCGTTTTGTCTAAAAGTGCCGGGAACTAGTCAATCTTTTCGCGGTTAAAAGTCCCGGGGACAGCCAGATATGGCACGGCGCGCGGGCCATATGGCGCGGCGCGCCGATGGTCTGCAACAGAAAAAAAATTTTTATTTCGTATTTTCACAAGGTTTTTGTCGGGTGTTGGTTTGGGTTGTTACAAGTGGTATCAGAGCATGGTCTAAGGGATTTAGGTGACTTGAGATAGGCGCCTAGACTTAGACTTTTGTGTGCGTGATTATGCGGGACTTGTAGGACTTTGGGTCGGATCGGAATGATTAGTGCATAGGTTTATGTGAACTAATCATGCGCTATTTGTTTGTGTTGTGTTTAGCAATCATCAAGCGAGATGGACGTTGTACTAGCGAGTTAGCGCGACGTGCTCGCGTAGTAATGACTAGCTACCATTACTACGGGTGCAAATCGGGTCAAACAAGCAATGTACGATGATTGTTGAGCGAGATGGGGTAGTGAGGCGTATATGTATGTAATTGTGTATAATTGCCCTTTCGTTTCGTGGTTTAAGCTAATTCGTTTTATAGAATGAAGACGAGAAACGGTCCCGATCACGATAACGGAAGTACAAGTGAAGACGCCGAGTTCTCGACCAAGGTCGAGGCCGTCTTTAAGAAGTTGAAATCGGATTTTCTTGCGGACGTTCGAAAGGTCTTCCAAGAGTCGGTCGATGGGCAAGTGACCGAAATGATAAACGAACGAATGAAGGCCACTATTGAAGAGGCCCTTGATGCTAGAAACATTTATCCTCGAGGTGAAGGGGGTGATGGAAAGAGAGACTTCCACTACAAAAATTTTAAGGATACTCAACCTCCGACGTTTAATGGGGTGAGGGATCCGTTGAAAAGTACTTGTTGGATTTCGGACATCGAGGGGGCCTTCCGTACCGAGGAGTGTCCTCCCGAGAAGAAGACGAGGTTTGGGTCTAGCATGTTACGTGAAGAGGGCAAGTTGTGGTGGGATGATAAAATCAATTTGTATGGCGAAGAGCAATGCATGGACTTGACATGGGAGGAGTTCAAGAAAGAGTTTTTCAAGGAATACCGAACTTCATCCGATCTTGATCGAATCCGGGACGAGTTGCATCATTTGCAACAAGGTTCCATGGATTTAGTTACCCTCAAGTCTACATTCTTGCAAAGACTCGTTTTTGCCCGGAGTATGTGGGTGATGATCATAAGCTTATGAAAGATTTTTATCGTACCTTGAATGCCGACTACAAGAGCAAGATTAGCCGGGGTATGGCTAAGACTTTTGATGAATTGTTTGAGTTGGCTCGGGGTTTTGAGCCGGAGGTGCCTAGGAAGAGTGATTTTACTTTTTCGAAAAGGAAGTTTGAAGGATCGAGCCATTCGAATTTTTCAAACAAGAAGTCCAAAAGAGGCGCCGAGAGCGTTAATAGTGCGAAGAAGGGTGGTTCCGGGAGTTTTGGACCCACTTGCTTTAATTGTAATCAAAGAGGGCACATGGCTCGCGAATGTCCTAAGGCGTCAACCAAGGTTACTTGCTTTAATTGCGGCAAGGAGGGGCATAAGAAGCCGGAGTGTCCCGACTTGCGAAATGATAATGTGAAAAGGTTGGAGAGGGCGGCGGGTACGACTAGGGGTCACAACTATTGGATGACTAATGATGAAGCCAAACAATCGAACGAAGTTGTCTCAGGTACTTTTATGGTTAATTCTAATCCGGCGAGAATTCTTTTTGATAGCAGTGCAAATTTGTCGTTTGTTTCTCCTAAATTTGTGCCTAAACTTGATAGACCATTAGCTAAGTTAAGTCGTCCGGTAGAAGTCGAAATAGCGGACGGCAAGACGGTGCTAGTGGTTGATGTGTGTAGGAATTGTGATGTTGTTTTTGGTGCCGAAACTTTTAAAATTAATCTCATTCCAATGACCTTGGGCGATTTTGATATTGTCGTTGGTATGGATTGGCTCGATCATTACAGAGCCGATATTGCATGCCATGACAAGTTTATTCTTGTTAAGGCCCCAAGTGGGGGAGAAATGTTTATTCATGGTGATAAGAGAAGAAGAACTGTGCCGATATGCACTTTTGCACGGGTGCATCGTTCCGTTGTTACCGGTGGCATGGCTTTCCTTGCTCATGTTGTTGATACTCGTAATGAGCCACCACCTATTCGTGAAATTCCGGTAGTTAATGAGTTTGAAGACGTTTTTCCGGATGAGTTACCGGGTGTTCCGGCGGAAAGACAAGTCGAGTTTCGCATTGAGTTGGTTCCGGGGGCTACCCCCATCGCTAAAACTCCTTATCGTTTAGCACCAACGGAAATGCAAGAGTTGTTGAATCAAATTCAAGAGTTGCTTGAGAAAGGTTTTATCCGACCGAGTGCTTCACCGTGGGGCGCTCCGGTCTTATTCGTGAAGAAGAAAGATGGTAGTATGCGTATGTGCATCGATTACCGTGAGTTAAATAAAGTGACGATCAAGAATCGTTATCCGTTACCTAGGATTGACGATTTGTTTGATCAACTTCAAGGCGCGACGTATTTCTCTAAGATCGACCTACGGTCCGGCTATCATCAAATGCGGGTCCGTGAGGAAGACATTGAGAAAACGGCTTTCCGAACGCGTTATGGGCATTATGAGTTTGTGGTTATGCCTTTTGGTCTTACGAATGCACCGGCGGCATTCATGGATCTTATGAACAGGGTGTGCCAACCTATGTTAGACAAGTCGGTCATTGTGTTCATTGACGACATACTAGTCTACTCGAAAAGTATGCACGAACATGAACGTCACTTGCGTGAAGTTTTGAAGACATTAAGAAAGGAGAAGTTGTATGCAAAATTCTCTAAATGTGAATTTTGGCTAAGAGAGGTCAAATTTCTTGGCCATATTGTGAACGAAGGTGGTATCCAAGTGGATCCGGGGAAGATTGAGACGGTGAAGAGTTGGGGACGACCGACTACGCCTACGGAAATCCGGAGTTTTCTCGGGTTGGCCGGTTATTATCGTCGGTTTATCCAAGATTTTTCTAAGATCGCTTCTTCGTTGACGAAATTGACAAGGAAAAATGCGAAGTTTGTTTGGGAGAACGAGCAAGAAATTGCTTTTCAATTGTTAAAAGAGAAGTTATGTCAGGCTCCGGTGTTAGTGTTACCGGAAGGTGTCGAAGATATGGTAGTTTATTGTGATGCTTCCTTAAATGGGCTCGGGTGTGTTCTTATGCAAAGGGGTAAAGTCATTGCTTATGCCTCTCGACAATTAAAGGAGCACGAGACGAGGTACCCGACTCACGATTTAGATATGGCGGCGGTTGTGCATGCGTTGAAAATTTGGCGCCATTACTTGTATGGTGTCAAGTGTACGATATATTCGGATCATAAAAATTTGAAACATCTTTTCACTCAAAGAGATTTGAATTATCGTCAACGTAGGTGGATGGATGTGGTGAAGGACTATGATTGTGAGATACTTTATCATCCGGGTAAGGCGAATGTGGTCGCGGATGCGTTAAGTCGAAAGACTCAACATCCGGCGATACGTGTAGCATCGTTACGTTTGGTTATCACTAACGACTTTCTTGAAAAGATGGGTGAAGATCAAATAGAGGCTTATGTTCACAATAAGCATGCGGAGCAAATTGTAGGCCAATCGGAATTCATTACTATGGGCCCGCGGGGTTTATTGTCGTTTCAAGGAAGGGTGTGGGTGCCTAAGATGGGTGATTACCGACGGGTGCTACTTGACGAGGCTCATAAGTCAAAATATTCTATTCATCCGGGCGCGACAAAAATGTATCACGACTTGAAGAAAGACTATTGGTGGCCGGGCATGAAACGCGATGTTGTGAAATATGTTGAACGATGTGTTACTTGCTTGCAAGTTAAAGCCGAGCACCAAAAGCCGTATGGTAAGTTGCAACCGTTAGAGATCCCGAAGTGGAAATGGGAGCACATTACCATGGATTTCATCACTAAGTTACCTAAGACGGCGAGGACTCAATATGATTCGATTTGGGTTATAGTTGATCGGTTGACGAAAAGCGCTTTGTTTCTTCCCATTAAAGAAGCAATATCGTCGGAGACCTTGGCTAAGTTGTTTATCAAGGAAGTGGTCGCTTGTCATGGGGTTCCTATATCTATTATCTCGGATCGAGATACCCGTTTTACATCTCGATTTTGGGAAAAGTTTCATGAAGATATGGGTACGCAATTGAAGTTGAGCACGGCGTATCATCCTCAAACGGACGGTCAAACCGAACGTACGAACCAAACTCTAGAAGATATGTTACGGGCGTGCATTATTGATTTTGGTGGTAGTTGGGACGAGCATTTGCCTTTGGTGGAATTCTCGTACAATAATAGTTATCATACTAGTATCGGGATGCCACCGTATGAGATGCTCTATGGGCGTAGATGTCGAACTCCCGTTTGTTGGGGAGAAGTGGGTCAACGAGAGATCGGGAGTACCGATTTGGTTTTGGAGACGAACAACAAGATTGATATTATTCGGGAACATTTGAAGAAGGCTCAAGATAGGCAAAAGTCGTATGCCGACAAACGTAGGCGAACGATCGAATTTCAAGAAGGCGACATGGTGATTCTTAAAGTTTCGCCATGGAAGGGTATTATTCGATTTCGAAAACGGGGAAAGTTAGCTCCTCGGTTTATTGGGCCATTCAAGGTTTTAGCTCGTGTTGGCGAAGTTGCATATCGATTGGAATTACCCGAAGAGCTTGCGAGGATCCATAATACATTCCATGTTTCCCACCTCCGTAAGTGTCTTGCGGATGATTCCTTATGGATGCCTTTAGACGAGATCGAGCTAAACAACAAGTTGGAATATGTCGAAGAACCGGTCGCCATACTCGATGAGAAAGTTAAGAGGTTGAGACATAAAGAAGTGAGGACTTTTAAAGTCCAATGGCGGCGTAGCAAGGGTTCCGAGTTTACTTGGGAACCCGAAGAGTTCGTGTTAGTGTATCTTCCCTCTTGTCATGCGGCTTGGGTTGCGAGGACGCAATCCGAATAAGTGGGGGAGAGTTGTAAGACCCGAATAATTGAAGTGTACACATGTGTATATAAGTGTATTGTGCGGTACTCGAATCGGGGTTTGGTTGTATATATTTAAAAAGGCAAAAGGAGCTGGACTGGGAGAGTTGCGCGCCGCGCGGCCTGGTGGCGCGCCGCGCCATCTGTCTGTGACAGATTCTCTCTTTCTTTTAAATTAGATATTTTGAGGGTATTTTGGTAAAATCACTTGGAGGCCGGATTTAATGCCTTAGATCAGTTTTGGGGAGTTCATTTACTCCTTCCACAACTACCAACACTTATCCAAATCAATTCTAGAGAGAGAGTGGCTTTTAGTGAGGGAAACCCCATTTTGGAGAAGAAGAAGAAGAAGGTTTCTTGCTTAAGTCCAAGCATTAAAGTTGTTCGCCTTCCCTCTAGCTTCGTTGTGATAGTTGTGGTATGCTCTAATCTTAATTTCTTTGTTTAATTTGATTTAGGGCTAAGGTTTGGGGTGAAGATGAACATAAAACCCATTTTGTTAGTGTTTTGGGTGTTCTAGGGTAATTTGAGTCATGTAGACTCAATATTGGGTTAACTAGGGTTTGGAAGAGTTACTTGTTGTTAGAGAACCCTAATTAGCTAGTAAAATTGCTAGAACACCATGACTTATGTAAATGGGTGTAAATGGGTTAGTGGTTGACCCAAAATGGGTAGGTTGACTTTGAAAGTGTCAAATGGGTCAAAATGAACCTAAGCTAATTAATATGTGTGGTTGAAGCCTAAAACTAGTGTTAAAATGTGTAATGAACCTACTTTGGTTAATGATAGGGTTTTGTGATGAGTTAACCCGATTTTAGGGTTAAGGGTGCAAATGGGTCGGATTTGCACCATGGGTCAAATTAACACTAGGAGTGAGCTTTAGAGTGTTGACCAACTCGAGTTGTGATTTTGATATTGTGATAAATGTAATAGGTGCGTTACATTGAAGTGTTCAAGCTCGGTTATCTTTCACCAAGAGATTTTGAGGTGAGTGGAATAATTATGCATTCGTGTATATGGCGTGTTTATTTGTGGGTGTTATGGTATGAACCATCGAGCCGGTAGTACCATAGCATGTGTGTAAATTGATGTGAACCACGAGCCGGTAGCATCGAGTGTGAACCACGAGCCAGTAGCACTATAAAATAATTGATGTGAACCACGAGCCGGTAGCATCGAGTGTGAACCACGAGCCGGTAGCACTATAAACAAAGTGTGAACCACGAGCCGGTAGCACTATAAACGAGTGAGACTCAATGCGTATGGTGTGAACCACGAGCCGGTAGCACCATAGCGTCATGGTTAACCATATTAAGATTTGTTGATATTTAGCATGCTAAATTATTTATGGTTGTGTTGAGTATATGCTAACTCGGTTATGTTATTGTATGACTTGTTAAGTGTTTGAGGTTGATGACATGCTTTTGTGTTACACATTTCGTACGAGGTATCTTGTGTTGTGATTGCAAATAGATGGGCGATATATATGTATGTGTAATTATTGCATTCACTAAGCTTTGCTTACCCTCTCGTTGTTTACCACTTTTATAGGTTCGGTGTTGGACAAGGGTAAGGGCATCGTTTTGGACTAGGGATCCCGCTTGTTGCTAAGGGACGCTTTTGGTTTTAGTAGCTCTCGGAGTTTGACCGATAGTTGGGTAGTTTAATCCCAAACGCCATGCTCATTGTGTAGTTTGGAACTTAAACTTTTGGTGGTCGAAACTCCTAAATTGTACTAAACTTGTAATTTGGGTCGTGTGGGCCCCGCTTGTAAAACTTTAATTTTATGTTTGAAACATGTTAGTTTTACATATTTGGTTGTATGGTAAAAAGCGTTTTGTCTAAAAGTGCCGGGAACTAGTCAATCTTTTCGCGGTTAAAAGTCCCGGGGACAGCCAGATATGGCGCGGCGCGCGGGCCATATGGCGCGGCGCGCCGATGGTCTGCAACAGAAATTTTTTTTTTTATTTCGTATTTTCACAAGGTTTTTGTCGGGTGTTGGTTTGGGTTGTTACAAATATACTTAATGATATGTTTACTTATCATAGTATCATGTTAACTATATATATATCCATATATATGTCATCATATAGTTTTTACAAGTTTTAACGTTCGTGAATCACCGGTCAACTTGGGTGGTCAATTGTCTATATGAAACATATTTCAATTAATCAAGTCTTAACAAGTTTGATTGCTTAACATGTTGGAAACATTTAATCATGTAAATATCAATCTCAATTAATATATATAAACATGAAAAAGTTCGGGTCACTACAGTACATACCCGTTAAATAAATTTCGTCCCGAAATTTTAAGCTGTTGAAGGTGTTGACGAATCTTCTGGAAATAGATGCGGGTATTTCTTCTTCATCTGATCTTCACGCTCCCTGGTGAACTCGGGTCCTCTACGAGCATTCCATCGAACCTTAACAATTGGTATCTTGTTTTGCTTAAGTCTTTTAACCTCACGATCCATTATTTCGAAGGGTTCTTCGATGAATTGAAGTTTTTCGTTGATTTGGATTTCATCTAACGGAATAGTGAGATCTTCTTTAGCAAAACATTTCTTCAAATTCGAGACGTGGAAAGTGTTATGTACAGCCGCGAGTTGTTGAGGTAACTCAAGTCGGTAAGCTACTGGTCCGACACGATCAATAATCTTGAATGGTCCAATATACCTTGGATTTAATTTCCCTCGTTTACCAAATCGAACAACGCCTTTCTAAGGTGCAACTTAATGATTTTTAAACGAGACATATATGTAACGATTATCGTTGTAAAGACATTTAATGTATATATATCATATTAAGAGATATTCATACATGATAATATCATGATAATATAATAATTTAAAATCTCATTTGATATTATAAACATTGGGTTAACAACATTTAACAAGATCGTTAACCTAAAGGTTTCAAAACAACACTTACATGTAACGACTAACGATGACTTAACGACTCAGTTAAAATGTATATACATGTAGTGTTTTAATATGTATTTATACACTTTTGAAAGACTTCAATACACTTATCAAAATACTTCTACTTAACAAAAATGCTTACAATTACATCCTCGTTCAGTTTCATCAACAATTCTACTCATATGCACCCGTATTCGTACTCGTACAATACACAGCTTTTAGATGTATGTACTATTGGTATATACACTCCAATGATCAGCTCTTAGCAGCCCATGTGAGTCACCTAACACATGTGGGAACCATCATTTGGCAACTAGCATGAAATATCTCATAAAATTACAAAAATATGAGTAATCATTCATGACTTATTTACATGAAAACAAAATTACATATCCTTTATATCTAATCCATACACCAACGACCAAAAACACCTACAAACACTTTCATTCTTCAATTTTCTTCATCTAATTGATCTATCTCAAGTTCTATCTTCAAGTTCTAAGTGTTCTTCATATATTCTACAAGTTCTAGTTACATAAAATCAAGAATACTTTCAAGTTTGCTAGCTCACTTCCAATCTTGTAAGGTGATCATCCAACCTCAAGAAATCTTTGTTTCTTACAGTAGGTTATCATTCTAATACAAGGTAATAATCATATTCAAACTTTGGTTCAATTTCTATAACTATAACAATCTTATTTCAAGTGATGATCTTACTTGAACTTGTTTCCGTGTCATGATTCTGCTTCAAGAACTTCGAGCCATCCAAGAATCCGTTGAAGCTAGATCCATTTTTCTCTTTTCCAGTAGGTTTATCCAAGGAACTTAAGGTAGTAATGATGTTCATAACATCATTCGATTCATACATATAAAGCTATCTTATTTGAAGGTTTAAACTTTTAATCACTAGAACATAGTTTAGTTAATTCTAAACTTGTTCGCAAACAAAAGTTAATCCTTCTAACTTGACATTTAAAATCAACTAAACACATGTTCTATATCTATATGATATGCTAACTTAATGATTTAAAACCTGGAAACATGAAAAACACCGCAAAACCGGATTTACGCCGTCGTAGTAACACCGCGGGCTGTTTTGGGTTAGTTAATTAAAAACTATGATAAACTTTGATTTAAAAGTTGTTATTCTGAGAAAATGATTGTTATTATGAACATGAAACTATATCCAAAAATTATGGTTAAACTCAAAGTGGAAGTATGTTTTCTAAAATGGTCATCTAGACGTCGTTCTTTCGACTGAAATGACTACCTTTACTTGTAACTTATTTTTCCGACTATAAACCTATACTTTTTATGTTTAGATTCATAAAATAGAGTTCAATATGAAACCATAGCAATTTTATTCACTCAAAACGGATTTAAAATGAAGAAGTTATGGGTAAAACAAGATTGGATAATTTTTCTCATTTTAGCTACGTGAAAATTGGTAACAAATCTATTCCAACCATAACTTAATCAACTTGTATTGTATATTATGTAATCTTGAGATACCATAGACACGTATACAATGTTTCGACCTATCATGTCGACACATCTATATATATTTCGGAACAACCATAGACACTCTATATGTGAATGTTGGAGTTAGCTATACAGGGTTGAGGTTGATTCCAAAATATATATAGTTTGAGTTGTGATCAATACTGAGATACGTATACACTGGGTCGTGGATTGATTCAAGATAATATTTATCGATTTATTTCTGTACATCTAACTGTGGACAACTAGTTGTAGGTTACTAACGAGGACAGCTGACTTAATAAACATAAAACATCAAAATATATTAAAAGTGTTGTAAATATATTTTGAACATACTTTGATATATATGTATATATTGTTATAGGTTCGTGAATCAACCAGTGGCCAAGTCTTACTTCGCGACGAATTAAAAATCTGTGAAAGTGAGTTATAGTCCCACTTTTAAAATCTAATATTTTTGGGATGAGCATACATGCAGGTTTTATAAATGATTTACAAAATAGACACAAGTACTTGAAACTACATTCTATGGTTGAATTATCGAAATCGAATATGCCCCTTTTTATTAAGTCTGGTAATCTAAGAATTAGGGAACAGACACCCTAATTGACGCGAATCCTAAAGATAGATCTATTGGGCCTAACAAACCCCATCCAAAGTACCGGATGCTTTAGTACTTCGAAATTTATATCATATCCGAAGGGTGTCCCGGAATGATGGGGATATTCTTATATATGCATCTTGTTAATGTCGGTTACCAGGTGTTCACCATATGAATGATTTTTATCTCTATGTATGGGATGTGTATTGAAATATGAAATCTTATGGTCTATTATTATGATTTGATATATATAGGTTTAACCTATAACTCACCAACATTTTTGTTGACGTTTTAAGCATGTTTATTCTCAGGTGATTATTAAGAGCTTCCGCTGTCGCATACTTAAATAAGGACGAGATTTGGAGTCCATGCTTGTATGATATTGTGTAAAAACTACATTCAAGAAACTTATTTTGTTGTAACATATTTGTATTGTAAACGATTATGTAATGGTCGTGTGTAAACAGGATATTTTAGATTATCATTATTTGATAATCTACGTAAAGCTTTTTTATACCATTATTGATGAAATAAAGGTTATGGTTTGTTTTAAAATGAATACAGTCTTTGAAAAACGTCTCATATAGAGGTCAAAACCTCGCAATGAAATCAATTAATATGGAACGTTTTTAATCAATAAGAACGGGACATTTCAGTTGGTATCCGAGCGTTGGTCTTAGATGTAGTGACCCGAACTTTTCCATGTTTATATATATTAATTGAGATTGATATTTACATGATTAAATGTTTCCAACATGTTAAGCAATCAAACTTGTTAAGACTTGATTAATTGAAATAGGTTTCATATAGACAATTGACCACCCAAGTTGACCGGTGATTCACGAACGTTAAAACTTGTAAAAACTATATGATGACATATATATGGTTATATATATAGTTAACATGATATTATGATAATTAAACATATCATTAAGTATATTAACAATGAACTACATATGTAAAAACAAGACTACTAACTTAATAATTTTGAAACGAGACATATATGTAACGATTATCGTTGTAACTACATTTAATGTATATATATCATATTAAGAGATATTCGTACATCATAATATCATGATAATATAATAATTTAAAATCTCTTTTGATATTATAAACATTGGGTTAACAACATTTAACAAGATCGTTAACCTAAAGGTTTCAAAACAACATTTACATGTAACGACTAACGATGACTTAACGACTCTGTTAAAATGTATATACATGTAGTGTTTTAATATGTATTCATACACTTTTGAAAGACTTCAAGACACTTATCAAAATACTTCTACTTAACAAAAATGCTTACAATTACATCCTCGTTCAGTTTCATCAACAATTCTACTCGTATGCACCCGTATTCGTACTCGTACAATACACAGCTTTTAGATGTATGTACTATTGGTATATACACTCCAATGATCAGCTCTTAGCAGCCCATGTGAGTCACCTAACACATGTGGGAACCATCATTTGGCAACTAGCATGAAATATCTCATAAAATTACAAAAATATGAGTAATCATTCATGACTTATTTACATGAAAACAAAATTACATATCCTTTATATCTAATCCATACACCAACGACCAAAAACACCTACAAACACTTTCATTCTTCAATTTTCTTCATCTAATTGATCTCTCTCAAGTTCTATCTTCAAGTTCTAAGTGTTCTTCATATATTTTACAAGTTCTAGTTACATAAAATCAAGAATACTTTCAAGTTTGCTAGCTCACTTCCAATCTTGTAAGGTGATCATCCAACCTCAAGAAATCTTTGTTTCTTACAGTAGGTTATCATTCTAATACAAGGTAATAATCATATTCAAACTTTGGTTCAATTTCTATAACTATAACAATCTTATTTCAAGTGATGATCTTACTTGAACTTGTTTTCGTGTCATGATTCTGCTTCAAGAACTTCGAGCCATCCAAGGATCCGTTGAAGCTAGATCCATTTTTCTCTTTTCCAGTAGGTTTATCCAAGGAACTTAAGGTAGTAATGATGTTCATAACATCATTCGATTCATACATATAAAGCTATCTTATTCGAAGGTTTAAACTTGTAATCACTAGAACATAGTTTAGTTACTTCTAAACTTGTTCGCAAACAAAAGTTAATCCTTCTAACTTGACTTTTAAAATCAACTAAACACATGTTCTATATCTATATGATATGCTAACTTAATGATTTAAAACCTGGAAACACGAAAAACACCGTAAAACCGGATTTACGCCGTCGTAGTAACACCGCGGGCTGTTTTGGGTTAGTTAATTAAAAACTATGATAAACTTTGATTTAAAAGTTGTTATTCTGAGAAAATGATTTTTATTATGAACATGAAACTATATCCAAAAATTATGGTTAAACTCAAAGTGGAAGTATGTTTTCTAAAATGGTCATCTAGACGTCGTTCTTTCGACTGAAATGACTACCTTTGCAAAAACGACTTGTAACTTATTTTTCCGACTATAAACCTATACTTTTTCTGTTTAGATTCATAAAATAGAGTTCAATATGAAACCATAGCAATTTGATTCACTCAAAACGGATTTAAAATGAAGAAGTTATGGGTAAAACAAGATTGGATAATTTTTCTCATTTTAGCTACGTGAAAATTGGTAACAAATCTATTCCAACCATAACTTAATCAACTTGTATTGTATATTATGTAATCTTGAGATACCATAGACACGTATACAATGTTTCGACCTATCATGTCGACACATCTATATATATTTCGGAACAACCATAGACACTCTATATGTGAATGTTGGAGTTAGCTATACAGGGTTGAGGTTGATTCCAAAATATATATAGTTTGAGTTGTGATCAATACTGAGATACGTATACACTGGGTCGTGGATTGATTCAAGATAATATTTATCGATTTATTTCTGTACATCTAACTGTGGACAACTAGTTGTAGGTTACTAACGAGGACAGCTGACTTAATAAACTTAAAACATCAAAATATATTAAAAGTGTTGTAAATATATTTTGAACATACTTTGATATATATGTATATATTGTTATAGGTTCGTGAATCAACCAGTGGCCAAGTCTTACTTCCCGACGAAGTAAAAATCAGTGAAAGTGAGTTATAGTCCCACTTTTAAAATCTAATATTTTTGGGATGAGAATACATGCAGGTTTTATAAATGATTTACAAAATAGACACAAGTACGTGAAACTACATTCTATGGTTGAATTATCGAAATCGAATATGCCCCTTTTTATTAAGTCTGGTAATCTATGAATTAGGGAACAGACACCCTAATTGACGCGAATCCTAAAGATAGATCTATTGGGCCTAACAAACCCCATCCAAAGTACCGGATGCTTTAGTACTTCGAAATTTATATCATATCCGAAGGGTGTCCCGGAATGATGGGGATATTCTTATATATGCATCTTGTTAATGTCGGTTACCAGGTGTTCACCATATGAATGATTTTTATCTCTATGTATGGGATGTGTATTGAAATATGAAATCTTGTGGTCTATTATTATGATTTGATATATATAGGTTAAACCTATAACTCACCAACATTTTTGTTGACGTTTTAAGCATGTTTATTCTCAGGTGATTATTAAGAGCTTCCGCTGTCGCATACTTAAATAAGGACGAGATTTGGAGTCCATGCTTGTATGATATTGTGTAAAAACTGCATTCAAGAAACTTATTTTGTTGTAACATATTTGTATTGTAAACCATTATGTAATGGTCGTGTGTAAACAGGATATTTTAGATTATCATTATTTGATAATCTACGTAAAGCTTTTTAAACCTTTATTGATGAAATAAAGGTTATGGTTTGTTTTAAAATGAATGCAGTCTTTGAAAAACGTCTCATATAGAGGTCAAAACTTCGCAACGAAATCAATTAATATGGAACGTTTTTAATCAATAAGAACGGGACATTTCAGTTGGTATCCGAGCGTTGGTCTTAGAGAACCAGAAAATTTGCATTAGTGTGTCTTATCGAGTTTGTTAGGATGCATTAGTGAGTCTGGACTTCGACCGTGTTTTCTTTAAAAATGATTGCTTAACATTTTTGTTGGAAACTATATATTTTTAACATATGAATATTATGTGATATATTAATCTCTTAACGTGTTTGATATTATGTGATAGATGTCTACCTCTAGAACAAGTCCCATTGACTCACCTAATAATAATGAAGAGTTAAATGTAAATTGGAATGATTCGTGGACTGATTCACAAGTTCCCGAAGAGGAACCGGAAGAGGAGTCGGAACCGGAAGAAGAATCGGAACCGGAAGAAGAATCGGAACCGGAAGAAGAAATAGAACCGGTGGGGGAAATAATAAAACGGTTAAGTAAAAGAGAATCCTCAACCAACCGACCAAGGTTAATTATGGTCAATGGTGTTTCCGCCAAGGAAGCAAAATATTGGGAGGATTACCAATTCTCCGATGAATCGGATTCCGACGAGAATTCCGATGATGTTATAGAAATTACCCCAACTGAATTTAAAAAGGCAAAAGAAAATAATAAGGGAAAGGGCATAAAAATAGAGAAATCTAATTCCAACCCCGATGAACTTTATATGTATCATCAACCCTCGAAGTCCTTAAGTTGTAACAATGACCCGGGAACCTCTAAACCACCAGGTTTTTCTAAACCAATGTGGATAACGACGGCTCGTATTAGGGGAACATCATATATCCCTAGAAACTTGGCAAAACGAACCAAAATCGTAGAAGAAGAAACAAGCAAGTCGGAATAAGATAGTTGTATTCGTGTGGTGTAATATATGTAATATAGTGTGCTTATGCTTTATGATATATGTAAAAATTGCTTGTATTAATAAGTAATTTTTTTTGAATCTAACTCTTGTCTATTTTACAGTATAAAAACACAAAATGGATAGACAACCCAATATTTTAAGAGACCTACCCGGAGATATGATTGATGAAATCTTGTCTAGAGTCGGTCAGAATTCTTCGGCACAACTATTTAAGGCAAGATCAGTTTGTAAGACATTCGAAGAACGTTCCAAGAATGTCTTGGTTTATAAGAGACTTTCGTTTGAAAGATGGGGGATATCACATTGGGAAACCCATAAGTTACGATGTGTTTACTTTGACGCATATATTGCGGGGAACCCAAATGCTATTTTACGCAACGGGTTAAGAAATTATTTTGACTCAATATATCCGAATATTGGACTTCGTGATTTAGAAAAAGCGGCTAACATGCAACATAAAGAAGCATGTTATGCTTACGGATTAGTAATGTTTGCTTCTCACCAAAGTGAGAACAAGAACATCGGGCTACAACTATTAAACAAAACGTTCCCACAAGTGACGGAGTCGGTAATTGGAGTAAGAAATGAGGTTTTTAGATTGTTACGGGACTGTTGGACATTACGTAACCCTCGTCCCTTTGACGACGTTACAACACGCTGTCTTATCAACGGCCATAACGGTTATGTTGCACAAGACCAAGGATGGGAAGTAGTCCTAGTAAAACCAGAATGCATGACTTGTTTCTGGACGTATGAATTACGTGTCTTTATTGCCTTTGCTGAACGACTTGTGTACTAGCTAGAATTATCTTCACAACTATCTTGTATCAAAGTTATTGTGTGCTATATTTCATGCTTTATGTAAAATAAGCGGTATTGTAAGTTTGTAAAATATTGTATAAAAGTTTGAACGCGAAATATTATTATAATCAGTTTTTCATATAGAATTGTAGTAGTTGAATTGTATATTAGCTACTAAGTATGAACTTAAAGGGTAGGTACTACCCGAATTTAAACTTATAAAACGCTAATATGAAGAAAAAGCTTTTATAAATGAGTTCATATTATGCTACGAAATACTATTAACTACTCTTAATATTCTGTATGATTAACTTGTTCCATTTGACTATTTTGAAGGAAATGGCACCGACTACTCGACACACCGTGAATATGAATGAAGAGGAATTCCGTACTTTTCTAGCTTCAAACATAGCCGCAGTACAGGCTGCGCTACATACCAACAATAACCTTGGATCTAGCAGTACAGGAAATCGTGTAGGATGCACCTACAAAGAATTCACTGCCTGCAAACCTTTGGAATTTGATGGAACCGAAGGACCGATCGGATTGAAACGGTGGACCGAGAAGGTCGAATCGGTGTTTTCCATAAGTAAGTGTACTGAAGAGGACAAAGTGAAGTACGCTACGCATACCTTCACAGGTTCTGCGTTAACATGGTGGAATACCTATCTAGAGCAAGTGGGACAAGACGATGCGTACGCACTACCGTGGTCAGCATTCAAGCACTTGATGAACGAGAAGTACCGTCCCAGAACCGAGGTCAATAAGCTCAAGACAGAACTTAGAGGGTTACGAACCCAAGGATTTGATATTACCACGTACGAAAGACGATTCACGGAATTGTGCCTATTGTGTCCGGGAGCATTCGAAGATGAGGAAGAGAAGATCGACGCATTTGTGAAAGGATTACCGGAAAGAATCCAAGAAGATATAAGTTCACACGAGCCCGCCTCCATACAACAGGCATGTAGAATGGCTCACAAACTAGTGAACCAGATTGAAGTAAGAATTAAAGAACAGACTGCTGAAGAGGCCAATGTGAAGCAAGTCAAAAGAAAGTGGGAGGAAAATGGTGATAAGAATCACCAATACAACAACAACAGCAATTACAACAATAATCGCAACAATTATCCCAACAATCGCAACATCAATCGCAACTACAACAAACGGCCCAACAACAACAACAACAACAACAACAACAGCAACTACAACAATCATCCCAACAACAATAATAACCGCAACCACAACAACAATCAGAAGCAGCTATGCCAAAGGTGTGAAAAGAATCACTCGGGGTTCTGCACCAAATTTTGCAACAAGTGTAAAAGAAATGGTCATAGCGCGGCGAAGTGTGAGGTCTATGGACCAGGGGTTAATAGAACGAAAGGAACAAATGGTGTCGGAACGAGTAATGGCGGAGCAAGTAGTGTCGGAGGAAGTTATGCCAATGTAGTTTGTTATAAATGTGGAAAACCGGGCCACATTATTAGAAATTGCCCGAACCAGGAGAACACGAATGGACAAGGCCGCGGAAGAGTTTTCAATATTAATGCGGCAGAGGCACAGGAAGACCCGGAGCTTGTTACGGGTACGTTTCTTATTGACAATAAATCTGCTTACGTTTTATTTGATTCGGGTGCGGATAGAAGCTATATGAGTAGAGATTTTTGTGCTAAATTAAGTTGTCCATTGACGCCTTTGGATAGTAAATTTTTACTCGAATTAGCAAATGGTAAATTAATTTCAGCAGATAATATATGTCGGAATCGAGAAATTAAACTGGTTAGCGAAACATTTAAGATTGATTTGATACCAGTAGAGTTAGGGAGTTTTGATGTAATAATCGGTATGGACTGGTTGAAAGAAGTGAAAGCAGAGATCGTCTGTTACAAAAATGCAATTCGCATTATACGAGAAAAAGGAAAACCCTTAATGGTGTACGGAGAAAAGGGCAACACGAAGCTACATCTTATTAGTAATTTGAAGGCACAAAAACTAATAAGAAAAGGTTGCTATGCTGTTCTAGCACATGTCGAGAAAGTACAAACTGAAGAAAAGAGCATCAATGATGTTCCCATTGCAAAAGAATTTCCCGATGTATTTCCGAAAGAATTACCGGGATTACCCCCACATCGATCCGTTGAATTTCAAATAGATCTTGTACCAGGAGCTGCACCAATAGCTCGTGCTCCTTACAGACTCGCACCCAGCGAGATGAAAGAACTGCAAAGCCAATTACAAGAACTTTTAGAGCGTGGTTTCATTCGACCAAGCACATCACCGTGGGGAGCTCCTGTTTTGTTTGTCAAGAAGAAAGATGGTACATTCAGGTTGTGTATCGACTACCGAGAGTTGAACAAACTTACCATCAAGAACCGCTACCCACTACCGAGAATCGACGACTTATTTGATCAACTACAAGGCTCGTCTGTTTATTCAAAGATTGACTTACGTTCCGGGTATCATTAAATGCGGGTGAAAGAAGATGGTATTCCAAAGACTGCTTTCAGAACACGTTACGGTCATTACGAGTTTATGGTCATGCCATTTGGTTTAACTAATGCACCAGCTGTGTTCATGGACCTTATGAACCGAGTGTGTGGACCATACCTTGACAAGTTTGTCATTGTTTTCATTGATGACATACTTATTTACTCAAAGAATGACCAAGAACATGGTGAACATTTGAGAAAGGTGTTAAAAGTATTGAGGAAGGAAGAATTGTACGCTAAGTTTTCAAAGTGTGCATTTTGGTTGGAAGAAGTTCAATTCCTCGGTCACATAGTGAACAAAGAAGGTATTAAGGTGGATCCGGCAAAGATAGAAACTGTTGAAAAGTGGGAAACCCCGAAAACTCCGAAACACATACGCCAGTTTTTAGGACTAGCTGGTTACTACAGAAGGTTCATCCAAGACTTTTCCAGAATAGCAAAACCCTTGACTGCATTAACGCATAAAGGGAAGAAATTTGAATGGAATGATGAACAAGAGAAAGCGTTTCAGTTATTGAAGAAAAAGCTAACTACGGGACCTATATTGTCATTGCCTGAAGGGAATGATGATTTTGTGATTTATTGTGATGCATCAAAGCAAGGTCTCGGTTGTGTATTAATGCAACGAACGAAGGTGATTGCTTATGCGTCTAGACAATTGAAGATTCACGAACAAAATTATACGACGCATGATTTGGAATTAGGCGCGGTTGTTTTTGCATTAAAGACTTGGAGGCACTACTTATATGGGGTCAAAAGTATTATATATACCGACCACAAAAGTCTTCAACACATATTTAATCAGAAACAACTGAATATGAGGCAGCGTAGGTGGATTGAATTGTTGAATGATTACGACTTTGAGATTCGTTACCACCCGGGGAAGGCAAATGTGGTAGCCGATGCCTTGAGCAGGAAGGACAGAGAACCCATTCGAGTAAAATCTATGAATATAATGATTCATAATAACCTTACTACTCAAATAAAGGAGGCGCAACAAGGAGTTTTAAAAGAGGGAAATTTAAAGGATGAAATACCCAAAGGATCGGAGAAGCATCTTAATATTCGGGAAGACGGAACCCGGTATAGGGCTGAAAGGATTTGGGTACCAAAATTTGGAGATATAAGAGAAATGGTACTTAGAGAAGCTCATAAAACCAGATACTCAATACATCCTGGAACGGGGAAGATGTACAAGGATCTTAAGAAACATTTTTGGTGGCCGGGTATGAAAGCCGATGTTGCTAAATACGTAGGAGAATGTTTGACGTGTTCTAAGGTCAAAGCTGAGCATCAGAAACCATCAGGTCTACTTCAACAACCCGAAATCCCGGAATGGAAATGGGAAAACATTACCATGGATTTCATCACTAAATTGCCAAGGACTGCAAGTGGTTTTGATACTATTTGGGTAATAGTTGATCGTCTCACCAAATCAGCACACTTCCTGCCAATAAGAGAAGATGACAAGATGGAGAAGTTAGCACGACTGTATTTGAAGGAAGTCGTCTCCAGACATGGAATACCAATCTCTATTATCTCTGATAGGGATGGCAGATTTATTTCAAGATTCTGGCAGACATTACAGCAAGCGTTAGGAACTCGTCTAGACATGAGTACTGCCTATCATCCACAAACTGATGGGCAGAGCGAAAGGACAATACAAACGCTTGAAGACATGCTACGAGCATGTGTTATTGATTTCGGAAACAGTTGGGATCGACATCTACCGTTAGCAGAATTTTCCTACAACAATAGCTACCATTCAAGCATTGAGATGGCGCCGTTTGAAGCACTTTATGGTAGAAAGTGCAGGTCTCCGATTTGTTGGAGTGAAGTGGGGGATAGACAGATTACGGGTCCGGAGATTATACAAGAAACTACCGAGAAGATCATCCAAATTCAACAACGGTTGAAAACTGCCCAAAGTCGACAAAAGAGCTACGCTGACATTAAAAGAAAAGATATAGAATTTGAAATTGGAGAGATGGTCATGCTTAAAGTTGCACCTTGGAAAGGCGTTGTTCGATTTGGTAAACGAGGGAAATTAAATCCAAGGTATATTGGACCATTCAAGATTATTGATCGTGTCGGACCAGTAGCTTACCGACTTGAGTTACCTCAACAACTCACGGCTGTACATAACACTTTCCACGTCTCGAATTTGAAGAAATGTTTTGCTAAAGAAGATCTCACTATTCCATTAGATGAAATCCAAATCAACGAAAAACTTCAATTCATCGAAGAACCCGTCGAAATAATGGATCGTGAGGTTAAAAGACTTAAGCAAAACAAGATACCAATTGTTAAGGTTCGATGGAATGCTCGTAGAGGACCCGAGTTCACCTGGGAGCGTGAAGATCAGATGAAGAAGAAATACCCGCATCTATTTCCAGAAGATTCGTCAATACCTTCAACAGCTTAAAATTTCGGGGCGAAATTTATTTAACGGGTAGGTACTGTAGTGACCCGAACTTTTCCATGTTTATATATATTAATTGAGATTGATATTTACATGATTAAATGTTTCCAACATGTTAAGCAATCAAACTTGTTAAGACTTGATTAATTGAAATAGGTTTCATATAGACAATTGACCACCCAAGTTGACCGGTGATTCACGAACGTTAAAACTTGTAAAAACTATATGATGACATATATATGGTTATATATATAGTTAACATGATATTATGATAATTAAACATATCATTAAGTATATTAACAATGAACTACATATGTAAAAACAAGACTACTAACTTAATAATTTTGAAACGAGACATATATGTAACGATTATCGTTGTAACTACATTTAATGTATATATATCATATTAAGAGATATTCGTACATCATAATATCATGATAATATAATAATTTAAAATCTCTTTTGATATTATAAACATTGGGTTAACAACATTTAACAAGATCGTTAACCTAAAGGTTTCAAAACAACATTTACATGTAACGACTAACGATGACTTAACGACTCTGTTAAAATGTATATACATGTAGTGTTTTAATATGTATTCATACACTTTTGAAAGACTTCAAGACACTTATCAAAATACTTCTACTTAACAAAAATGCTTACAATTACATCCTCGTTCAGTTTCATCAACAATTCTACTCGTATGCACCCGTATTCGTACTCGTACAATACACAGCTTTTAGATGTATGTACTATTGGTATATACACTCCAATGATCAGCTCTTAGCAGCCCATGTGAGTCACCTAACACATGTGGGAACCATCATTTGGCAACTAGCATGAAATATCTCATAAAATTACAAAAATATGAGTAATCATTCATGACTTATTTACATGAAAACAAAATTACATATCCTTTATATCTAATCCATACACCAACGACCAAAAACACCTACAAACACTTTCATTCTTCAATTTTCTTCATCTAATTGATCTCTCTCAAGTTCTATCTTCAAGTTCTAAGTGTTCTTCATATATTTTACAAGTTCTAGTTACATAAAATCAAGAATACTTTCAAGTTTGCTAGCTCACTTCCAATCTTGTAAGGTGATCATCCAACCTCAAGAAATCTTTGTTTCTTACAGTAGGTTATCATTCTAATACAAGGTAATAATCATATTCAAACTTTGGTTCAATTTCTATAACTATAACAATCTTATTTCAAGTGATGATCTTACTTGAACTTGTTTTCGTGTCATGATTCTGCTTCAAGAACTTCGAGCCATCCAAGGATCCGTTGAAGCTAGATCCATTTTTCTCTTTTCCAGTAGGTTTATCCAAAGAACTTAAGGTAGTAATGATGTTCATAACATCATTCGATTCATACATATAAAGCTATCTTATTCGAAGGTTTAAACTTGTAATCACTAGAACATAGTTTAGTTACTTCTAAACTTGTTCGCAAACAAAAGTTAATCCTTCTAACTTGACTTTTAAAATCAACTAAACACATGTTCTATATCTATATGATATGCTAACTTAATGATTTAAAACCTGGAAACACGAAAAACACCGTAAAACCGGATTTACGCCGTCGTAGTAACACCGCGGGCTGTTTTGGGTTAGTTAATTAAAAACTATGATAAACTTTGATTTAAAAGTTGTTATTCTGAGAAAATGATTTTTATTATGAACATGAAACTATATCCAAAAATTATGGTTAAACTCAAAGTGGAAGTATGTTTTCTAAAATGGTCATCTAGACGTCGTTCTTTCGACTGAAATGACTACCTTTGCAAAAACGACTTTTAACTTATTTTTCCGACTATAAACCTATACTTTTTCTGTTTAGATTCATAAAATAGAGTTCAATATGAAACCATAGCAATTTGATTCACTCAAAACGGATTTAAAATGAAGAAGTTATGGGTAAAACAAGATTGGATAATTTTTCTCATTTTAGCTACGTGAAAATTGGTAACAAATCTATTCCAACCATAACTTAATCAACTTGTATTGTATATTATGTAATCTTGAGATACCATAGACACGTATACAATGTTTCGACCTATCATGTCGACACATCTATATATATTTCGGAACAACCATAGACACTCTATATGTGAATGTTGGAGTTAGCTATACAGGGTTGAGGTTGATTCCAAAATATATATAGTTTGAGTTGTGATCAATACTGAGATACGTATACACTGGGTCGTGGATTGATTCAAGATAATATTTATCGATTTATTTCTGTACATCTAACTGTGGACAACTAGTTGTAGGTTACTAACGAGGACAGCTGACTTAATAAACTTAAAACATCAAAATATATTAAAAGTGTTGTAAATATATTTTGAACATACTTTGATATATATGTATATATTGTTATAGGTTCGTGAATCAACCAGTGGCCAAGTCTTACTTCCCGACGAAGTAAAAATCAGTGAAAGTGAGTTATAGTCCCACTTTTAAAATCTAATATTTTTGGGATGAGAATACATGCAGGTTTTATAAATGATTTACAAAATAGACACAAGTACGTGAAACTACATTCTATGGTTGAATTATCGAAATCGAATATGCCCCTTTTTATTAAGTCTGGTAATCTATGAATTAGGGAACAGACACCCTAATTGACGCGAATCCTAAAGATAGATCTATTGGGCCTAACAAACCCCATCCAAAGTACCGGATGCTTTAGTACTTCGAAATTTATATCATATCCGAAGGGTGTCCCGGAATTATGGGGATATTCTTATATATGCATCTTGTTAATGTCGGTTACCAGGTGTTCACCATATGAATGATTTTTATCTCTATGTATGGGATGTGTATTGAAATATGAAATCTTGTGGTCTATTATTATGATTTGATATATATAGGTTAAACCTATAACTCACCAACATTTTTGTTGACGTTTTAAGCATGTTTATTCTCAGGTGATTATTAAGAGCTTCCGCTGTCGCATACTTAAATAAGGACGAGATTTGGAGTCCATGCTTGTATGATATTGTGTAAAACTGCATTCAAGAAACTTATTTTGTTGTAACATATTTGTATTGTAAACCATTATGTAATGGTCGTGTGTAAACAGGATATTTTAGATTATCATTATTTGATAATCTACGTAAAGCTTTTTAAACCTTTATTGATGAAATAAAGGTTATGGTTTGTTTTAAAATGAATGCAGTCTTTGAAAAACGTCTCATATAGAGGTCAAAACCTCTCAACGAAATCAATTAATATGGAACGTTTTTAATCAATAAGAACGGGACATTTCATTAGAGAACCCGAATTTTGCATTAGTGTGTCTTATCGAGTTTGTTAGGATGCATTAGTGAGTCTGGACTTCGACCGTGTTTACTTGAAAAATGATTGCTTAACAAATTTTGTTGGAAACTATATATTTTTAACATGTGAATATTATGTGATATATTAATCTCTTAACGCGTTTGATATTATGTGATAGATGTCTACCTCTAGAACAAGTCCCATTGACTCACCTAATAATAATGAAGAGTCAAATGTAAATTGGAATGATCCGTGGACTGATTCACAAGTTCCCGAAGAGGAACCGGAAGAAGAGTCGGAACCGGAAGAAGAATCGGAACCGGAAGAAGAATCGGAACCGGATGAAGAAATAGAACCGGTGGGGGAAATAATAAAACGGTTAAGTAAATGAAAATCCTCAACCAACCGACCAAGGTTAATTATGGTCAATGGTGTTTCCGCCAAGGAAGCAAAATATTGGGAGGATTACCAATTCTCCAATGAATCGGATTCCGACGAGAATTCCGATGATGTTATAGAAATTACCCCAACTGAATTTAAAAAGGCAAAAGAAAATAATAAGGGAAAGGGCATAAAAATAGAGAAATCTAATTTCAACCCCGATGAACTTTATATGTATCGTCAACCCCCGAAGTCCTTAAGTTGTAACAATGATCCGGGAACCTCTAAACCACCAGGTTTTTCTAAACCAATGTGGAAAACGACGGTTCGTATTAGGGGAACATCATATATCCCTAGAAACTTGGAAAAACGAACCAAAACCGAAGAAGAAGAAACAAGCGAGTCGGAATAAGATAGTTGTATTCGTGTGGTGTAATATAGTGTGCTTATGCTTTATGATATATGTAAAAATTGCTTGTATTAATAAGTATTTTTTTTATGAATCTAACTCTTGTCTATTTTACAGTATAAAAACACAAAATAGATAGACAACCCAATATTTTAAGAGACCTACCTGGAGACATGATTGATGAAATCTTGTCTAGAGTCGGTCAGAATTCTTCGGCACAACTATTTAAGGCGAGATCAGTTTGTAAGACATTCGAAGAACGTTCCAAGAATGCCTTGGTTTATAAAAGGCTTTCGTTCGAAAGATGGGGGATATCACATTGGGAAATCCATAAGTTACGATGTGTTTACTTTGACGCATATATTGCGGGGAACCCAAATGCTATTTTACGCAATGGGTTAAGAAATTATTTTGACTCAATATATCCGAATATTAGACTTCGTGATTTAGAAAAAGCGGCTAACATGCAACATAAAGAAGCATGTTATGCTTACGGATTAGTAATGTTCGCTTCTCACCAAAGTGAGAACAAGAACATCGGGCTACAACTATTAAACAAAACGTTTCCACAAGTGACGGAGTAGGTAATTGGGGTAAGAAATAAGGTTTTTAGATTGTTACGGGACTGTTGGACATTACGTAACCCTCGTCCCTTTGACGACGTTACAACACGCTGTCTTATCAATGGCCATAACGGTTATGTTCCACAAGACCAAGGATGGGAAGTAATCCTAGTAAAACCAGAATGCATGACTTGTTTCTTGACGTATGAATTACGTGTCTTTATTGCCTTTGCTGAACGACTTGTGTACTAGCTAGAATTATCTTCACAACCATCTTGTATCTAATTTATTGTGTGCTATATTTCATGCTATATGTAAAATAAGCGGTATTGTAAGTTTGTAAAATATTGTGTAAAAGTTTGAACGCGAAATATTATTATAATCAGTTTTTCATATAGAATTGTAGTAGTTGAATTGTATATTAGCTACTAAGTATGAACTTAACGGGTAGGTACTACCCGAATTTAAACTTATAAAACGCTAATATGAAGAAAAAGCTTTTATAAATAAGTTCATATTATGCTACAAAATACTATTAACTACTCTTAATATTCTGTATGATTAACTTGTTCCATTTGAGTATTTTGAAGGAAATGGCACCGACTACTCGACACACCGTGAATATGAATGAAGAGGAATTCCGTACTTTTCTAGCTTCAAACATAGCCGCAGTACAGGCTGCGCTACATACCAACAATAACCTTGGATCTACCAGTATAGGAAATCGTGTAGGATGCACCTACAAAGAATTCACTGCCTGCAAACCTTTGGAATTTGATGGAACCGAAGGACCGATCGGATTGAAACGGTGGGCTGAGAAGGTCGAATCGGTGTTTGCCATAAGTAAGTGTACTGAAGAGGACAAAGTGAAGTACGCTACACATACCTTCACAGGTTCTGCGTTAACATGGTGGAATACCTATCTAGAGCAAGTGGGACAAGACGATGCGTACGCACTACCGTGGTCAGCATTCAAGCACTTGATGAACGAGAAGTACCGTCCCAGAACCGAGGTCAATAAGCTCAAGACAGAACTTAGAGGGTTACGAACCCAAGGATTTGATATTACCACGTACGAAAGACGATTTACAGAATTGTGTCTATTGTGTCCGGGAGCATTCGAAGATGAGGAAGAGAAGATCGACGCGTTTGTGAAAGGATTACCAGAAAGAATCCAAGAAGATATAAGTTCACACGAGCCCGCCTCCATACAACAGGCATGTAGAATGGCTCACAAACCAGTGAACCAGATTGAAGAAAGAATTAAAGAACAGACTGCTAAAGAGGCCAATGCGAAGCAAGTCAAAAGAAAGTGGGAGGAAAACGGTGATAAGAATCACCAATACAACAACAACAGCAATTACAACAATTATCCCAACAATCGCAGCATCAATCGCAACTACAAAAAACGGCCCAACAACAACAACAACAACAACAACAACAACAACAACAACAACAACAACAACAACAACAACAACAACAACAACAACAACAACAACAGCAACTACAACAATCATCCCAACAACAATAATAACCGCAACAACAACAACAATCAGAAGCAGCTATGCCAAAGGTGTGAAAAGTATCACTCGGGGTTCTGCACCAAATTTTGCAACAATTGTAAAAGAAATGGTCATAGCGCGGCGAAGTGTGAGGTCTACGGACCAGGGGTTAATAGAACGAAAGGAACAAATGGTGTCGGAACGAGTAATAGTGGAGCAAGTAGTGTCGGAGCAAGTTATGCCAATGCAGTTTGTTATAAATATGGAAAGCCGGGCCACATTATTAGAAATTGCCCGAACCAGGAGAACACGAATGGACGAGGCCGCAAAAGAGTTTTCAATATTAATGCGGCAGAGGCACAGGAAGACCCGGAGCTTGTTACGGGTACGTTTCTTATTGACAATAAATCTGCTTACGTTTTATTTGATTTGGGTGCGGATAGAAGCTATATGAGTAGAGATTTTTGTGCTAAATTAAGTTGTCCATTGACGCCTTTGGATAGTAAATTTTTACTCGAATTAGCAAATGGTAAATTAATTTCAGCAGATAATATATGTCGGAATCGAGAAATTAAACTGGTTAGCGAGACATTTAAGATTGATTTGATACCAGTAGAGTTAGGGAGTTTTGATGTGATAATCGGTATGGACTGGTTGAAAGAAGGGAAAGCAGAGATCGTTTGTTACAAAAATGCAATTCGCATTATACGAGAAAAAGGAAAACCCTTAATGGTGTACGGAGAAAAGGGCAACACGAAGCTACATCTTATTAGTAATTTGAAGGCACAAAAACTAATAAGAAAAGGTTGCTATGCTGTTCTAGCACACGTCGAGAAAGTACAAACTGAAGAAAAGAGCATCAATGATGTTCCCATTGCAAAAGAATTTCCCGATGTATTTCCGAAAGAATTACCGGGATTACCCCCACATCGATCCGTTGAATTTCAAATAGATCTTGTACCAGGAGCTGCACCAATAGCTCGTGCTCCTTACAGACTCGCACCCAGCGAGATGAAAGAACTGCAAAGCCAATTACAAGAACTTTTAGAGCGTGGTTTCATTCGACCAAGCACATCACCGTGGGGAGCTCCTGTTTTGTTTGTCAAGAAGAAAGATGGTACATTCAGGTTGTGTATCGACTACCGAGAGTTGAACAAACTTACCATCAAGAACCGCTACCCACTACCGAGAATCGACGACTTATTTGATCAACTACAAGGCTCGTCTGTTTATTCAAAGATTGACTTACGTTCCGGGTATCATCAAATGCGGGTGAAAGAAGATGATATTCCAAAGACTGCTTTCAGAACACGTTACGATCATTACGAGTTTATGGTCATGCCGTTTGGTTTAACTAATGCACCAGCTGTGTTCATGGACCTTATGAACCGAGTGTGTGGACCATACCTTGATAAGTTTGTCATTGTTTTCATTGATGACATACTTATTTACTCAAAGAATGACCAAGAACACGGTGAACATTTGAGAAAGGTGTTAGAAGTATTGAGGAAGGAAGAATTGTATGCTAAGTTTTCAAAGTGTGCATTTTGGTTGGAAGAAGTTCAATTCCTCGGTCACATAGTGAACAAAGAAGGTATTAAGGTGGATCCGGCAAAGATAGAAACTGTTGAAAAGTGGGAAACTCCGAAAACTCCGAAACACATACGCCAGTTTTTAGGACTAGCTGGTTACTACAGAAGGTTCATCCAAGACTTTTCCAGAATAGCAAAACCCTTGACTGCATTAACGTATAAAGGGAAGAAATTTGAATGGAATGATGAACAAGAGAAAGCGTTTCAGTTATTGAAGAAAAAGCTAACTACGGCACCTATATTGTCATTGCCTGAAGGGAATGATGATTTTGTGATTTATTGTGACGCATCAAAGCAAGGTCTCGGTTATGTATTAATGCAACGAACGAAGGTGATTGCTTATGCGTCTAGACAATTGAAGATTCACGAACAAAATTATACGACGCATGATTTGGAATTAGGCGCGGTTGTTTTTGCATTAAAGACTTGGAGGCACTACTTATATGGGGTCAAAAGTATTATATATACCGACCACAAAAGCCTTCAACACATATTTAATCAGAAACAACTGAATATGAGGCAGCGTAGGTGGATTGAATTATTGAATGATTACGACTTTGAGATTCGTTACCACCCGGGGAAGGCAAATGTGGTAGCCGATGCCTTGAGCAGGAAGGACAGAGAACCCATTCGAGTAAAATCTATGAATATAATGATTCATAATAACCTTACTACTCAAATAAAGGAGGCGCAACAAGGAGTTTTAAAAGAGGGAAATTTAAAGGATGAAATACCCAAAGGATCGGAGAAGCATCTTAATATTCAGGAAGACGAAACCCGGTATAGGGCTGAAAGGATTTGGGTACCAAAATTTGGAGATATGAGAGAAATGGTACTTAGAGAAGCTCATAAAACCAGATACTCAATACATCCTGGAACGGGGAAGATGTACAAGGATCTCAAGAAACATTTTTGGTGGCCGGGTATGAAAGCCGATGTTGCTAAATACGTAGGAGAATGTTTGACGTGTTCTAAGGTCAAAGCTGAGCATCAGAAACCATCAGGTCTACTTCAACAACCCGAAATCCCGGAATGGAAATGGGAAAACATTACCCTGGATTTCATCACTAAATTACCAAGGACTGCAAGTGGTTTTGATACTATTTGGGTAATAGTTGATCGTCTCACCAAATCAGCACACTTCCTGCCAATAAGAGAAGATGACAAGATGGAGAAGTTAGCACGACTGTATTTGAAGGAAGTCGTCTCCAGACATGGAATACCAATCTCTATTATCTCTGATAGGGATGGCAGATTTATTTCAAGATTCTGGCAGACATTACAGCAAGCATTAGGAACTCGTCTAGACATGAGTACTGCCTATCATCCACAAACTGATGGGCAGAGCGAAAGGATGATACAAATGCTTGAAGACATGCTACGAGCATGTGTTATTGATTTCGGAAACAGTTGGGACCGACATCTACCGTTAGCAGAATTTTCCTACAACAACAGCTACCATTCAAGCATTAAAATGGCGCTGTTTGAAGCACTTTATGGTAGAAAGTGCAGGTCTCCAATTTGTTGGAGTGAAGTGGGGGATAGACAGATTACGGGTCCGGAGATTATACAAGAAACTACCGAGAAGATCATCCAAATTCAACAACGGTTGAAAACCGCCCAAAGTTGACAAAAGAGCTACGCTGACATTAAAAGAAAAGATATAGAATTTGAAATTGGAGAGATGGTCATGCTTAAAGTTGCACCTTGGAAAGGCATTGTTCGATTTGGTAAACGAGGGAAATTAAATCCAAGGTATATTGGACCATTCAAGATTATTGATCGTGTCGGACCAGTAGCTTACCGACTTGAGTTACCTCAACAACTCGCGGCTGTACATAACACTTTCCACGTCTCGAATTTGAAGAAATGTTTTGCTAAAGAAGATCTCACTATTCCGTTAGATGAAATCCAAATCAACGAAAAACTTCAATTCATCGAAGAACCCGTCGAAATAATGGATCGTGAGGTTAAAAGACTTAAGCAAAACAAGATACCAATTGTTAAGGTTCGATGGAATGCTCGTAGAGGACCCGAGTTCACCTGGGAGCGTGAAGATCAGATGAAGAAGAAATACTCGCATCTATTTCTAGAAGATTCGTCAACACCTTCAACAGCTTAAAATTTCGGGACGAAATTTATTTAACGGGTAGGTACTGTAGTGACCCGAACTTTTCCATGTTTATATATATTAATTGAGATTGATATTTACATGATTAAATGTTTCCAACATGTTAAGCAATCAAACTTGTTAAGACTTGATTAATTGAAATATGTTTCATATAGACAATTGACCACCCAAGTTGACCGGTGATTCACGAACGTTAAAACTTGTAAAAACTATATGATGACATATATATGGATATATATATAGTTAACATGATACTATGATAAGTAAACATATCATTAAGTATATTAACAATGAACTACATATGTAAAAACAAGACTACTAACTTAATAATTTTTAAGCGAGACATATATGTAACGATTATCGTTGTAAAGACATTTAATGTATATATATCATATTAAGAGATATTCATACATGATAATATCATGATAATATAATAATTTAAAATCTCATTTGATATTATAAACATTGGGTTAACAACATTTAACAAGATCGTTAACCTAAAGGTTTCAAAACAACACTTACATGTAACGACTAACGATGACTTAACGACTCAGTTAAAATGTATATACATGTAGTGTTTTAATATGTATTTATACACTTTTGAAAGACTTCAATACACTTATCAAAATACTTCTACTTAACAAAAATGCTTACAATTACATCCTCGTTCAGTTTCATCAACAATTCTACTCGTATGCACCCGTATTCGTACTCGTACAATACACAGCTTTTAGATGTATGTACTATTGGTATATACACTCCAATGATCAGCTCTTAGCAGCCCATGTGAGTCACCTAACACATGTGGGAACCATCATTTAGCAACTAGCATGAAATATCTCATAAAATTACAAAAATATGAGTAATCATTCATGACTTATTTACATGAAAACAAAATTACATATCCTTTATATCTAATCCATACACCAACGACCAAAAACACCTACAAACACTTTCATTCTTCAATTTTCTTCATCTAATTGATCTCTCTCAAGTTCTATCTTCAAGTTCTAAGTGTTCTTCATATATTCTACAAGTTCTAGTTACATAAAATCAAGAATACTTTCAAGTTTGCTAGCTCACTTCCAATCTTGTAAGGTGATCATCCAACCTCAAGAAATCTTTATTTATTACAGTAGGTTATCATTCTAATACAAGTTAATAATCATATTCAAACTTTGGTTCAATTTCTATAACTATAACAATCTTATTTCTATTGATGATCTTACTTGAACTTGTTTTCGTGTCATGATTCTGCTTCAAGGACTTCGAGCCATCCAAGGATCCGTTGAAGCTAGATCCATTTTTCTCTTTTCCAGTAGGTTTATCCAAGGAACTTAAGGTAGTAATGATGTTCATAACATCATTCGATTCATACATATAAAGCTATCTTATTCGAAGGTTTAAACTTGTAATCACTAGAACATAGTTTAGTTAATTCTAAACTTGTTCGCAAACAAAAGTTAATCCTTCTAACTTGACTTTTAAATCAACTAAACACATGTTATATATCTATATGATATGCTAACTTAATGATTTAAAACCTGGAAACATGAAAAACACCGTAAAACCAGATTTACGCCGTCGTAGTAACACCGCGGGCTGTTTTGGGTTAGTTAATTAAAAACTATGATAAACTTTGATTTAAAAGTTGTTATTCTGAGAAAATGATTTTTATTATGAACATGAAACTATATCCAAAAATTATGGTTAAACTCAAAGTGGAAGAATGTTTTCTAAAATGGTCATCTAGACGTCGTTCTTTCGACTGAAATGACTACCTTTACAAAAACGACTTGTAACTTATTTTTCTGACTATAAACCTATACTTTTTATGTTTAGATTCATAAAATAGAGTTCAATATGAAACCATAGCAATTTGATTCACTCAAAACGGATTTAAAATGAAGAAGTTATGGGTAAAACAAGATTGGATAATTTTTCTCATTTTAGCTACGTGAAAATTGGTAACAAATCTATTCCAACCATAACTTAATCAACTTGTATTGTATATTATGTAATCTTGAGATACCATAGACACGTATACAATGTTTCGACCTATCATGTCGACACATCTATATATATTTCGGAACAACCATAGACACTCTATATGTGAATGTTGGAGTTAGCTATACAGGGTTGAGGTTGATTCCAAAATATATATAGTTTGAGTTGTGATCAATACTGAGATACGTATACACTGCGTCGTGGATTGATTCAAGATAATATTTATCGATTTATTTCTGTACATCTAACTGTGGACAACTAGTTGTAGGTTACTAACGAGGACAGCTGACTTAATAAACTTAAAACATCAAAATATATTAAAAGTGTTGTAAATATATTTTGAACATACTTTGATATATATGTATATATTGTTATAGGTTCGTGAATCAACCAGTGGCCAAGTCTTACTTCCCGACGAAGTAAAAATCTGTGAAATGTAGTGACCCGAACTTTTCCATGTTTATATATATTAATTGAGATTGATATTTACATGATTAAATGTTTCTAACATGTTAAGCAATCAAACTTGTTAAGACTAGATTAATTGAAATATGTTTCATATAGACAATTGACCACCCAAGTTGACCGGTGATTCACGAACGTTAAAACTTGTAAAAACTATATGATGACATATATATGGATATTTATATAGTTAACATGATACTATGATAAGTAAACATATCATTAAGTATATTAACAATGAACTACATATGTAAAAACAAGACTACTAACTTAATGATTTTTAAATGAGACATATATGTAACGATTATCGTTGTAAAGACATTTAATGTATATATATCATATTAAGAGATATTCATACATGATAATATCATGATAATATAATAATTTAAAATCTCATTTGATATTATAAACATTGGGTTAACAACATTTAACAAGATCGTTAACCTAAAGGTTTCAAAACAACACTTACATGTAACGACTAACGATGACTTAACGACTCAGTTAAAATGTATATACATGTAGTGTTTTAATATGTATTTATACACTTTTGAAAGACTTCAATACACTTATCAAAATACTTCTACTTCACAAAAATGCTTACAATTACATCCTCGTTCAGTTTCATCAACAATTCTACTCGTATGCACCCGTATTCGTACTCGTACAATACACAGCTTTTAGATGTATGTACTATTGGTATATACACTCCAATGATCAGCTCTTAGCAGCCCATGTGAGTCACCTAACACATGTGGGAACCATCATTTGGCAACTAGCATGAAATATCTCATAAAATTACAAAAATATGAGTAATCATTCATGACTTATTTACATGAAAACAAAATTACATATCCTTTATATCTAATCCATACACCAAAGACCAAAAACACCTATAAACACTTTCATTCTTCAATTTTCTTCATCTAATTGATCTCTCTCAAGTTCTATCTTCAAGTTCTAAGTGTTCTTCATATATTCTACAAGTTCTAGTTACATAAAATCATGAATACTTTCAAGTTTGCTAGCTCACTTCCAATCTTGTAAGGTGATCATCCAACCTCAAGAAATCTTTGTTTCTTACAGTAGGTTATCATTCTAATACAAGGTAATAATCATATTTAAACTTTGGTTCAATTTCTATAACTATAACAATCTTATTTCAAGTGATGATCTTACTTGAACTTGTTTTCGTGTCATGATTCTGCTTCAAGAACTTCGAGCCATCCAAGGATCCGTTGAAGCTAGATCCATTTTTCTCTTTTCCAGTAGGTTTATCCAAGGAACTTAAGGTAGTAATGATATTCATAACATCATTCGATTCATACATATAAAGCTATCTTATTCGAAGGTTTAAACTTGTAATCACTAGAACATAGTTTAGTTAATTCTAAACTTGTTCACAAACAAAAGTTAATCCTTCTAACTTGACTTTTAAAATCAACTAAACACATGTTCTATATCTATATGATATGCTAACTTAATGATTTAAAACCTGGAAACATGAAAAACACCGTAAAACCGGATTTACGCCGTCGTAGTAACACCGCGGGCTGTTTTGGGTTAGTTAATTAAAAACTATGATAAAATTTGATTTGAAAGTTGTTATTCTGAGAAAATGATTGTTATTATGAACATGAAACTATATCCAAAAATTATGGTTAAACTCAAAGTGGAAGTATGTTTTCTAAAATGGTCATCTAGACGTCGTTCTTTCGACTGAAATGACTACCTTTACTTGTAAATTATTTTTCCGACTATAAACCTATACTTTTTATGTTTAGATTCATAAAATAGAGTTCAATATGAAACCATAGCAATTTGATTCACTCAAAACGGATTTAAAATGAAGAAGTTATGGGTAAAACAAGATTGGATAATTTTTCTCATTTTAACTACGTGAAAATTGGTAACAAATCTATTCCAACCATAACTTAATCAACTTGTATTGTATATTATGTAATCTTGAGATACCATAGACACGTATACAATGTTTCGACCTATCATGTCGACACATCTATATATATTTCGGAACAACCATAGACACTCTATATGTGAATGTTGGAGTTAGCTATACAGGGTTGAGGTTGATTCCAAAATATATATAGTTTGAGTTGTGATCAATACTGAGATACGTATACACTGGGTCGTGGATTGATTCAAGATAATATTTATCTATTTATTTATGTACATCTAACTGTGGACAACTAGTTGTAGGTTACTAACGAGGACAGCTGACTTAATAAACTTAAAACATCAAAATATATTAAAAGTGTTGTAAATATATTTTGAACATACTTTGATATATATGTATATATTGTTATAGGTTCGTGAATCAACCAGTGGCCAAGTCTTACTTCCCGACGAAGTAAAAATCTGTGAAAGTGAGTTATAGTCCCACTTTTAAAATCTAATATTTTTGGGATGAGAATACATGCAGGTTTTATAAATGATTTACAAAATAGACACAAGTACTTGAAACTACATTCTATGGTTGAATTATCGAAATCGAATATGCCCCTTTTTATTAAGTCTGGTAATCTAAGAATTAGGGAACAGACACCCTAATTGACGCGAATCCTAAAGATAGATCTATTGGGCCTAACAAACCCCATCCAAAGTACCGGATGCTTTAGTACTTCGAAATTTATATCATATCTGAAGGGTGTCCCGGAATGATGGGGATATTCTTATATATGCATCTTGTTAATGTCGGTTACCAAGTGTTCACCATATGAATGATTTTTATCTCTATGTATGGGATGTGTATTGAAATATGAAATCTTGTGGTCTATTATTATGATTTGATATATATAGGTTAAACCTATAACTCACCAACATTTTTGTTGACGTTTTAAGCATGTTTATTCTCAGGTGATTATTAAGAGCTTCCGCTGTCGCATACTTAAATAAGGACGAGATTTGGAGTCCATGCTTGTATGATATTGTGTAAAAACTGCATTCAAGAAACTTATTTTGTTGTAACATATTTGTATTGTAAACGATTATGTAATGGTCGTGTGTAAACAGGATATTTTAGATTATCATTATTTGATAATCTACGTAAAGCTTTTTTAAACCATTATTGATGAAATAAAGGTTATGGTTTGTTTTAAAATGAATGCAGTCTTTGAAAAACGTCTCATATAGAGGTCAAAACCTCGCAACGAAATCAATTAATATGGAACGTTTTTAATCAATAAGAACGGGACATTTCAGATAAAAATCATTCATATGGTGAACACCTGGTAACCGACATTAACAAGATGCATATATAAGAATATCCCCATCATTCCGGGACACCCTTCGGATATGATATAAATTTCGAAGTACTAAAGCATCCGGTACTTTGGATGGGGTTTGTTAGGCCCAATAGATCTATCTTTAGGATTCGCGTCAATTAGGGTGTCTGTTCCCTAATTCTTAGATTACCAGCCTTAATAAAAAGGGGCATATTTGATTTCGATAATTCAACCATAGAATGTGGTTTCAAGTACTTGTGTCTATTTTGTAAATCATTTATAAAACCTGCATGTATTCTCATCCCAAAAATATTAGATTTTAAAAGTGGGACTATAACTCACTTTCACAGATTTTTACTTCGTCGGGAAGTAAGACTTGGCCACTGGTTGATTCACGAACCTATAACAATATATACATATATATCAAAGTATGTTCAAAATATATTTACAACACTTTTAATATATTTTGATGTTTTAAGTTTATTAAGTCAGCTGTCCTCGTTAGTAACCTACAACTAGTTGTCCACAATTAGATGTACAGAAATAAATCGATAAATATTATCTTGAATCAATCCACGACCCAGTGTATACGTATCTCAGTATTGATCACAACTCAAACTATATATATTTTGGAATCAACCTCAACCCTGTATAGCTAACTCCAACATTCACATATAGAGTGTCTATGGTTGTTCCGAAATATATATATATGTGTCGACATGATAGGTCGAAACATTGTATACGTGTCTATGGTATCTCAAGATTACATAATATACAATACAAGTTGATTAAGTTATGGTTGGAATAGATTTGTTACCAATTTTCACGTAGCTAAAATGAGAAAAATTATCCAATCTTGTTTTACCCATAACTTCTTCATTTTGAAATCTCCACTTGGTCGCAACATGTTAGGATAGTAGGTCGTGATTGGTATATAGTAGGTCATTACCTAAACCCATTTTTTTTTTGACCTCGTGATTTAATTTTTTTTGACGAAAGTATTTATTTTATTGGGGTATAAGTGATAGTGACGATTGTGTAATATTATGGATGACGAGAATGATGAGATATATGATGTCGATGATGATGATAATCTAAAATATCCTGTTTACACACGACCATTACATAATCGTTTACAATACAAATATGTTACAACAAAATAAGTTTCTTGAATGCAGTTTTTACACAATATCATACAAGCATGGACTCCAAATCTCGTCCTTATTTAAGTATGCGATAGCGGAAGCTCTTAATAATCACCTGAGAATAAACATGCTTAAAACATCAACAAAAATGTTGGTGAGTTATAGGTTTAACCTATATATATCAAATCATAATAATAGACCACAAGATTTCATATTTCAATACACATCCCATACATAGAGATAAAAATCATTCATATGGTGAACACCTGGTAACCGACATTAACAAGATGCATATATAAGAATATCCCCATCATTCCGGGACACCCTTCGGATATGATATAAATTTCGAAGTACTAAAGCATCCGGTACTTTGGATGGAGTTTGTTAGGCCCAATAGATCTATCTTTAGGATTCGCGTCAATTAGGGTGTCTGTTCCCTAATTCTTAGATTACCAGACTTAATAAAAAGGGGCATATTCGATTTCGATAATTCAACCATAGAATGTAGTTTCAAGTACTTGTGTCTATTTTGTAAATCATTTATAAAACCTGCATGTATTCTCATCCCAAAAATATTAGATTTTAAAAGTGGGACTATAACTCACTTTCACAGATATTTACTTCGTCGGGAAGTAAGACTTGGCCACTGGTTGATTCACGAACCTATAACAATATATACATATATATCAAAGTATGTTCAAAATATATTTACAACACTTTTAATATATTTTGATGTTTTAAGTTTATTAAGTCAGCTGTCCTCGTTAGTAACCTACAACTAGTTGTCCAAAGTTAGATGTACAGAAATAAATCGATAAATATTATCTTGAATCAATCCACGACCCAGTGTATACGTATCTCAGTATTGATCACAACTCAAACTATATATATTTTGGAATCAACCTCAACCCTGTATAGCTAACTCCAACATTCACATATAGAGTGTCTATGGTTGTTCTGAAATATATATAGATGTGTCGACATGATAGGTCGAAACATTGTATACGTGTCTATGGTATCTCAAGATTACATAATATACAATACAAGTTGATTAAGTTATGGTTGGAATAGATTTGTTACCAATTTTCACGTAGCTAAAATGAGAAAAATTATCCAATCTTGTTTTACCCATAACTTCTTCATTTTAAATCCGTTTTGAGTGAATCAAATTGCTATGGTTTCATATTGAACTCTATTTTATGAATCTAGACATAAAAAGTATAGGTTTATAGTCGGAAAAATAAGTTACAAGTCGTTTTTGTAAAGGTAGTCATTTCAGTCGAAAGAACGACGTCTAGATGACCATTTTAGAAAACATACTTCCACTTTGAGTTTAACCATAATTTTAGGATATAGTTTCATGTTCATAATAACAATCATTTTCTCAGAATAACAACTTTTAAATCAAAGTTTATCATAGTTTTTAATTAACTAACCCAAAACAGCCCGCGGTGTTACTACGACGGCGTAAATCCGGTTTTACGGTGTTTTTCATGTTTCCAGGTTTTAAATCATTAAGTTAGCATATCATATAGATATAGAACATGTGTTTAGTTGATTTTAAAAGTCAAGTTAGAAGGATTAACTTTTGTTTGCGAACAAGTTTAGAATTAACTAAACTATGTTCTAGTGATTACAAGTTTAAACCTTCGAATAAGATAGCTTTATATGTATGAATCGAATGATGTTATGAACATCATTACTACCTTAAGTTCCTTGGATAAACCTACTGGAAAATAGAAAAATGGATCTAGCTTCAACGGATCCTTGGATGGCTCGAAGTTCTTGAAGCAGAATCATGACACGAAAACAAGTTCAAGTAAGATCATCACTTGAAATAAGATTGTTATAGTTATAGAAATTGAACCAAAGTTTGAATATTATTATTACCTTGTATTAGAATGATAACTACTGTAAGAAACAAAGATTTCTTGAGGTTGGATGATCACCTTACAAGATTGGAAGTGAGCTAGCAAACTTGAAAGTATTCTTGATTTTATGTAACTAGAACTTGTAGAATATATGAAGAACACTTAGAACTTGAAGATAGAACTTGAGAGAGATCAATTAGATGAAGAAAATTGAAGAATGAAAGTGTTTGTAGGTGTTTTTGGTCGTTGGTGTATGGATTAGATATAAAGGATATGTAATTTTGTTTTCATGTAAATAAGTCATGAATGATTACTCATATTTTTGTAATTTTATGAGATATTTCATGCTAGTTGCCAAATGATGGTTCCCACATGTGTTAGGTGACTCACATGGGCTGCTAAGAGCTGATTATTGGAGTGTATATACCAATAGTACATACATCTAAAAGATGTGTATTGTACGAGTACGAATACGGGTGCATACAAGTAGAATTGTTGATGAAACTGAACGAGGATGTAATTGTAAGCATTTTTGTTAAGTAGAAGTATTTTGATAAGTATATTGAAGTCTTTAAAAAGTGTATAAATACATATTAAAACACTACATGTATATACATTTTAACTGAGTCGTTAAGTCATCGTTAGTCGTTACATGTAAGTGTTGTTTTGAAACCTTTAGGTTAACGATCTTGTTAAATGTTGTTAACCCAATGTTTATATATATTAATTGAGATTGATATTTACATGATTAAATGTTTCCAACATGTTAAGCAATCAAACTTGTTAAGACTTGATTAATTGAAATATGTTTCATATAGACAATTGACCACCCAATTTGACCGGTGATTCACGAACGTTAAAACTTGTAAAAACTATATGATGACATATATATGGATATATATATAGTTAACATGATACTATGACAAGTAAACATATCATTAATATACTGTAGTGACCCGAAATTTTCCATGTTTATATATATTAATTGAGATTGATATTTACATGATTAAATGTTTCCAACATGTTAAGCAATCAAACTTGTTAAGACTTGATTAATTGAAATATGTTTCATATAGACAATTGACCACCCAAGTTGACCGGTGATTCATGAACATTAAAACTTGTAAAAACTATATGATGACATATATATGGATATATATATATATATATATATATAGTTAACATGATACTATGATAAGTAAACATATCATTAAGTATATTAACAATGAACTACATATGTAAAAACAAGACTACTAACTTAATGATTTTTAAACGAGACATATATGTAACGATTATCGTTGTAAAGACATTTAATGTATATATATCATATTAAGAGATATTCATACATGATAATATCATGATAATATAATAATTTAAAATCTCATTTGATATTATAAACATTGGGTTAACAACATTTAACAAGATCGTTAACCTAAAGGTTTCAAAACAACACTTACATGTAACGACTAACGATGACTTAACGACTCAGTTAAAATGTATATACATGTAGTGTTTTAATATGTATTTATACGCTTTTGAAAGACTTCAATACACTTATCAAAATACTTCTACTTAACAAAAATGCTTACAATTACATCCTCGTTCAGTTTCATCAACAATTCTACTCGTATGCACCCGTATTCGTACTCGTACAATACACAGCTTTTAGATGTATGTACTATTGGTATATACACTCCAATGATCATCTCTTAGCAGTCCATGTGAGTCACCTAACACATGTGGGAACCATCATTTGGCAACTAGCATGAAATATCTCATAAAATTACAAAAATATGAGTAATCATTCATGACTTATTTACATGAAAACAAAATTACATATCCTTTATATCTAATCCATACACCAACGACCAAAAACACCTACAAACACTTTCATTCTTCAATTTTCTTCATCTAATTGATCTCTCTCAAGTTCTATCTTCAAGTTCTAAGTGTTCTTCATATATTCTACAAGTTCTAGTTACATAAAATCAAGAATACTTTCAAGTTTGCTAGCTCACTTCCAATCTTGTAAGGTGATCATCCAACCTCAAGAAATCTTTGTTTCTTAAAGTAGGTTATCATTCTAATACAAGGTAATAATCATATTCAAACTTTGGTTCAATTTCTATAACTATAACAATCTTATTTCAAGTGATGATCTTACTTGAACTTATTTTCGTGTTATGATTCTGCTTCAAGAACTTCGAGCCATCCAAGGATCCGTTGAAGCTAGATCCATTTTTCTCTTTTCCAGTAGGTTTATCCAAGGAACTTAAGGTAGTAATGATGTTCATAACATCATTCGATTCATACATATAAAGCTATCTTATTCGAAGGTTTAAACTTGTAATCACTAGAACATAGTTTAGTTAATTCTAAACTTGTTCGCAAACAAAAGTTAATCCTTCTAACTTGACTTTTAAAATCAACTAAACACATGTTATATATCTATATGATATGCTAACTTAATGATTTAAAACCTGGAAACATGAAAAACACCGTAAAACCGGATTTACGCCGTCGTAGTAACACCGCGGGCTGTTTTGGGTTAGTTAATTAAAAACTATGATAAACTTTGATTTAAAAGTTGTTATTCTGAGAAAATGATTGTTATTATGAACATGAAACTATATCCAAAAATTATGGTTAAACTCAAAGTGGAAGTATGTTTTCTAAAATGGTCATCTAGACGTCGTTCTTTCGACTGAAATGACTACCTTTACTTGTAACTTATTTTTCCGACTATAAACCTATACTTTTTATGTTTAGATTCATAAAATAGAGTTCAATATGAAACCATAGCAATTTGATTCACTCAAAACGGATTTAAAATGAAGAAGTTATGGGTAAAACAAGATTGGATAATTTTTCTCATTTTAGCTACGTGAAAATTGGTAACAAATCTATTCCAACCATACCTTAATCAACTTGTATTGTATATTATGTAATCTTAAGATACCATAGACACGTATACAATGTTTCGACCTATCATGTCGACACATCTATATATATTTCGGAACAACCATAGACACTCTATATGTGAATGTTGGAGTTAGCTATACAGGGTTGAGGTTGATTCCAAAATATATATAGTTTGAGTTGTGATCAATACTGAGATACGTATACACTGGGTCGTGGATTGATTCAAGATAATATTTATCGATTTATTTCTGTACATCTAACTGTGGACAACTAGTTGTAGGTTACTAACGAGGACAGCTGACTTAATAAACTTAAAACATCAAAATATATTAAAAGTGTTGTAAATATATTTTGAACATACTTTGATATATATGTATATATTTTTATAGGTTCGTGAATCAACCAGTGGCCAAGTCTTACTTCCCGACGAAGTAAAAATCTGTGAAAGTGAGTTATAGTCCCACTTTTAAAATCTAATATTTTTGGGATGAGAATACATGCAGGTTTTATAAATGATTTACAAAATAGACACAAGTACTTGAAACTACATTCTATGGTTGAATTATCGAAATCGAATATGCCCCTTTTTATTAAGTCTGGTAATCTAAGAATTAGGGAACAGACACCCTAATTGAAGCGAATCCTAAAGATAGATCTATTGGGCCTAACAAACCCCATCCAAAGTACCGGATGCTTTAGTACTTCGAAATTTATATAATATCCGAAGGGTGTCCTGGAATGATGGGGATATTCTTATATATGCATCTTGTTAATGTCGGTTACCAGGTGTTCACCATATGAATGATTTTTATCTCTATGTATGGGATGTGTATTGAAATATGAAATCTTGTGGTCTATTATTATGATTTGATATATATAGGTTAAACCTATAACTCACCAACATTTTTGTTGACGTTTTAAGCATGTTTATTCTCAGGTGATTATTAAGAGCTTCCGCTGTCGCATACTTAAATAAGGACGAGATTTGGAGTCCATGCTTGTATGATATTGTGTAAAAACTGCATTCAAGAAACTTATTTTGTTGTAACATATTTGTATTGTAAACGATTATGTAATGGTCGTGTGTAAACAGGATATTTTAGATTATCATTATTTGATAATCTACGTAAAGCTTTTTTAAACCATTATTGATGAAATAAAGGTTATGGTTTGTTTTAAAATGAATGCAGTCTTTGAAAAACGTCTCATATAGAGGTCAAAACCTCGCAACGAAATCAATTAATATGGAACGTTTTTAATCAATAAGAACGGGACATTTCAGATCCTCTGTTCGGAGATATGTAGCAGACAATTCCGGAACACAGACATGTTCGTAATACAAGACGTCCGTGTGTTCGAACGGAACCATTTCATTCAAAAAGTATAGAAGGTCCTCTAAATCTACGTCGCGAACATCAATTTCTTCGAACGTAGATTTCGAACTACGCATATAATCGTAGTCTCTCATTTGATTACGGAATCTACTTTGGTAATACACGTCAAAAGAGACAATCATCGGCGGAACGGTTACCATTTTCGTTGTATTTGATGTGTGTATGAGGGTAAAAATATATGTAATGTTAGAATATTTGTTGAGGATGAAGTATAAGTAGGCAAATAGACTGGTCGTCCCAAATAGATTTCTAGACGACTTGTCGTCCCCAAATGTTTTCCAGACGACATATCGTCCGGGAAAAAAGCCTTTCCTTATTTTGGAGCCAATTTTTTGTCAGTACAATAATTGGATCCTGACATTGGGTCGTCCTGGAAAAGTTGGTCAAACATTCAGGAAAAAGCAAACAGAAAAAGCAAAAAAAATTGTCGGTTAGTGGGTTTTTGCGGACGACTTTAGTCATCCGGAAAGATCCTGTCCGGAAAAATCATTTTAAAAACGCATGTTAGCCCCCATGCCCTCAAAGGTAAGCCCTTAATCTCAATCCACACCAACCACTCATGAACAACAATGTTCCGACACATATTTCGATACCGAATACAAGGAACGAAGAAAATTATTGTTTTGAAAAGCATTGAAAACCCTTATCGACGAGAAAGTACACCATAACCACATACCACCAAGATATCGAATGATCATATTCTTCAAACCTGCATCATGACAAATTCGATGTATATTTGACATGGTGTTGATACTCTATCTTAATCAATAAGGAGTCAAAATTCTCAGTAATAGAACTTAACTCAAGCTCTTCCAGGGTAAGTTGAATAGGATTCGCTATACTAGGCATGTTTTTAACAATCTCTTCTCTAACAACAACCGAGTATGAGTTCGACGCCGCTTTCTCTTCCTGTGCCTTACTGTTCATATTCATAGTAGGGATTGCCTCACTTGATGTTTTCACAGGGATCGTATGTCCACCCGTTGTCTCTTTTGGTTTTTCACCACGTTTAGGATTAGCCACCGCTGCATAAACATGATTATTTCCAATCCATAATGATCCCAACTTACGTTCCATTGCTTCATTGTTTTGAAACCTCATAAAACGAACAAACCCAAAGTGTTTCCCAATCCTAGTTGTTTTGCTCGCAACATATGAATCAACTTTTACACACACTTCTACTCTCTCTAGATTCTCTCTCTAGTTTTACTCTCTCACTTTCTCTCTCTAGATTAGAGAGAGAAAAGTATGAGATTTATGTAATAGTTCGGTGTAGAAGCTAGTTTAGCAATGTAACGCTTTGGATCTTTTGAAGAAATACAAGTATTATTCGAAACACAATATTTATAGCTAATATCTATCCTTTATTTTATTAAATTGTCATAATGTTCTTGTCTGATGTTTGTGATTTATTAATATTATAAATGCGTATTTTCATGATGTGCGAGTAATTACTGGATTGTTTGCCATGATTTAATAATGTTAGTTAGGGATAATTATCGTTTCGTATTCACTCTCCGTCTATGATTTTAAACCTCGTTATAATCGTCCTTGCACCAATAAACGTGGTTAAAACCTTTATAACGTCAAAAATTACAAAGGTAATTAATTATCCGTGTTTATACATTAGTCAAGGTATGAACCCATCGGAAATACTATTAAGTAAATAGGGAATTACCATCGGATCAGATCAAGACCTTGCACAAGAGCATAAGACTCGAGAAAATACTGTACAGTGTTGATGTACTATAGCACCACTTGAGCATGGTCAAGGTTAGAAGCAATGAAACCACTATAAGTGTAGTAAATTATGGAAACTCTATATGAGAAGTACATTCTAGGAAACACTGAGAGTGAAGTACATGGTGAATAACTAAGAGATTTATTGGGTAGATTTAAGTAAGGGTTATTTTAAGTCATAAATAGTTAATCAACGCACTACAATACAAACTTAGTTTATAAATCTTTAAGGATGACGGAGAACCATCAGAGGTTCTAGTTTGTATACAAACCCATAGATTTTACCAAACCATTGACAGAAAAGAATTCGAAACATAATCATAATAAATTTCTTAGGTGATACACTAAGGTGTTAAGAAAGGTTGGATATGATATGTATATGACTGTGCTACTTTATTCGTACGCCCAGTATGCATTGCATCCAAGATGGGCCGATTATCCTTTACTGGATAAGTGTCAGGAGTTAAACATAGTTCATCTGATCAGAATCACGATAATCTAGTTCCTCGTGACATGCTAATCGAGAAATCAATTAGTAGGAAATCTGGTGTTTACACCAAGGTATATCTATCCAAGGAGTGTCTTGCAAAAATCCCGACACTACGTTATCTTAAATCATGGTGAACCACGTCTTATCTGTCCTTAACTTTTGCATGCTAGCTAGCTTATTATAATTTTATCACTTTAATATCTTAAATATAATCATACAAACAAATCAACCCAACTATAGCCTTTATTTACAAATTGATATTCCGAATAAAGTGGTGTCTAGAATAAACCGGTTGGACTTGGTTGTTGGATTTTTTGAATAGTCACCAATTTATTGGGACCAAAAGAATCCTGCCTATCCACAAAAGGTGTACCTGGCCACTTGTCTTGGATACTAAATTGTGTACAAACCACCATCTTAATCACTAAATTGTCTGAATAAGCTTCATTTCAAATTCGACCGCTCAAGGAACGACCCTATGTGATATTCGCCCTTGCTATTCCATAGGAAGGAATAATAGATTTAGGCCTAGCACATATAAATTAAATAACTAGCACCCTCTTAAGACTCGTTCTGTCTACCTCGTTACAAGAGAAACGTAACCGACTTTTTGAGAGATATCAGCAGCTAGTTAGATTTGTGTTTTAGTTATACGTGTGTCATTTATTATTCCTCACTTACACAGCTACTTAATGCTTATGATCTTTTGCTGGTAACAATATGTACTGTTACATTTATAATTTTTTTTGGGTGACGATATAACTGATTGTTTATGTCTAATAAAATACAGGTGTCACTTGATTATACATTGATTTGGGCAAGGATGTCATTAACTATTTGTTTTCTTTGGTGTAGTACTATATACTATCGAGTTTCAGAAAAGAGGATTACCACATTGTCACTCTCTTCTATGGGTTTCAATGTCGTCTGGAACGGTCTCTTTCTGGCATAGAATATTTCAGTCGAGTTAAGAAGCAATCTATTTAGTAACCCTTAAAAATTTTTACTGTACCCTGAACACGATGTTTATGTAATTGTATGTGCAGTAGTCTATGTAATAACTTCTATAAACAATCAACAAAAATCGTCTGCCACGGCATCGCGTGGCTGACCATACGCTTGTTAAGTTTTAAACTTACCTTTAATACATATCGCTAGTGTGAAGATGCGTAATCGTCGTTGTTTAGACCATCTTTAACCATGACAGACGTGTTGATGGGTAAGGGTTAGGTGCTTTGCTGGCGTGTTGGTAAACTAAAAAATAATGGTGTGACGTGTTGAGTGACGTGTAAGGTGATGTGTTAAAATCTGATTGAAAGTTCGGTGAAAAAGAGGGTAAAAGATAATTAAAATATTTTAAATATCAATAAAATATACCAAAATAATGTTGCACGCCAAGTTTGTATCATGCGATCAAATGAGCACGCCTTGGATTTTGGAGGTGAACACGCCACATTAGTGGCGTGCTCAGGCGTGTTAGGTGAAAAAAATTCTCAGAAGTATTTTTTTCATATCTTGATGCATTATATAAAAATGTGTATAGACGTTATCAACTGAATGACCCGTTATGATCTGTAACGAATTTATACTCGTTATCCTTCACTCCTTTCGCCACATGTTAAAATAAAGAATGATTACGAAATCCGCATTTTTCATGCATCTTATTATATCCACATTAACATATTTAAAATAGGATTTTTTGTATACAAGAATCTTTGTAAATCTTTCTAGGCTCCAAATATGTTTTCAAATACTAGATTCTTTATTTCATTGTAAATCAATTTCGGTATTGTTGAAGATACTAATTCATGATTGTTTAGATTTTGTAATAATGGTTATATTCCTTGAATTTCATGTTGCCATGTGATCCTACTAATGATATTGAACGCATAGACGTGGCTTATTCCATCCACTTCAAATATATATGTTTCTTTTGTGTATCTTTATTAATTATTAATTAGCTACTAGCTAGTACGTAGTATTATTTATTCCTCTCACAATGGAATAAGCAACGCCTTAAGTTCGGCTAATGCTATCATGGGTAAGGAAACTCTAAATAAAGTTGGTTTTGCTTTAAGGTACATCTTATTGTGGCTAATTCAGAAATGGCGTAACCGATTGATTCATGAAGGCGAGGAGAAAAGGGAGAGGATTCTTAGTGAGGACATTTTTAGCTTCTTATAAGGAGCAAGATGGTCGTTAATGGTTTTGAAAGCTCTAGAATTGACCCTAGGAAATCGTTAGCAACAGGTCAACGGGGATAGTTGTTTTGCAAGTGGTGAAATTGATATATTGTATGATCACGGTGTATTGTTTTGGTGTCATTTCTCATTTTGTAGCACCAGTGGCGGAACTTGAACTCGGATACAGACGGTGCGGTATAAAAATTTATTAAATCTTTCAATGTCAACAGGGGTAAACACTAAAAAAACCTTATTTTTTTGTAAAATTTTTTTTTAGTGTAAAATTTTTTGTTCCGTAAAATCCAGGTGGGACGGATACCCTCTTTGGGTTGCACTAAGTACCGCCACTGTAGCTCACTTCTTGTGGGTAGTTATGTAATCCTTTAATTTAAGGAGATGATGTTCACGCACTACTTTTTAATTCATGTACAAATAATTACCTAGTATACCCTTAGTTATATTTAATCAAGGGGTATAACTATAAGTTTATAAAATAAAAATATACATGAATCAGAAAGTGGTGTGTGAGGATCACATTCTATTAATTTATGAAATAGAAATTCCAGTTATTCAATAAAAAAAATTTATAATTGTCATCAATAACATTGAAGTAAACTCAATAAGTAAACAAGATAAGAGTTGTAATCTCTTAAATTCAAAAATATGTTTGAAATTCAACAGACCAGTCAGAGCGCGACATATGGTGCGACAATCATATGTGAAAAAAAAAGTTTAAAATTTTTTTTTTGTCAATTTTTTTTTTAATTTAGCATGTCAAATCTAATCACATGTAATTCTGCATGTCAAATCTAATCACATGTTATTGAAAAAAAAAATCAAAATTTTTATTTTAAATTTTTATTTTTTGTTTAATCACATGTGATTGGATTTGAAATGCAGAATCATATGTGATTGAGTTATACAATAACATGTGATTGACATGAATCACATGTGATTTACTGTATATCAAATTCAATCACATGTGATTGAAAAAAAAAATTAAAAATTTTTTTTCGAAAAAAAAAATTTTGAAAAAATAAAAAAAATTTGAATTTTTTTTTTCAATCACATTTAATTATCGGACCACGTGTTGCACTCTGATTAATCCCTATTTGAATATTTCTCAACAAGATAAACAAAACAAAAACTCTTAAAGTAAAAAAAATACGAGTATAAAATTTCTAAACTCTTATGATATTCATGGGTTATCCTTTTATCTAAAAAGATTAGAAAAACCTTATGATATCGAATTAATAAACGAATAAATAATTAAGATCAATAACATATCATTGGGCATTAATTGAGATAACAAGTACGAACATGATTTAGAGAATTTAGAAGTAAGAACAAGCGATCATACATGAAAGTAGTGTTTTGCTGGATGTAAAAATTGAGTTTAAAAAAAAAAAAAAAAAAAAAAAAGGATATCAAAAATTGAAGATTTAAAGTAACAAAAATATTCTCTAAAAACAAATATAAAAAATTAACATTTTCCCTAAAAGTAATATCATAATTTTGATCAACGGACAATAGTGTCATCGCCCAATTAGATGCTGCCTCATTAAATTAATGAAGTATCATACATGTTATCGACGAAATTTTCTTGTCAAACGATGAGATTGCTGTCACCTCTAGAGTCGGATGTTAGTTAAGGTAGGAAGGGGTTCTCGCCCCCCTAAAGTTTGAACATTTACTCTTGATAATTCTTTTTTCTTCGTGACTTATGGTTGAGCATCCGTTTTTTTTTTTGTGTGTGACTTACACTTGATCATTCATTATTCTTCGTAACTTACATCTGATCCTCCAAATATAATTCATGCTGAGTTTGCAGCCAGAATAAATCAAGTTTCCACCTTGCCACCTCATTAGTCATATATTTCCTTTTTAGGCTAATAATAGACAATATCATCACTTTTAAAGATTTATAATATTAATATTACAGAATTTTATTATTTTATATTACTTTTAGCAATTACTCATTAAAATCTTGAAAATGAAGCGAACAGTGGTTTTCACAAATATATTAAAGGCAGAAGTGACCTAGTAGGTGTTAAGATTTGGTAATTTTATAACAACTTTTAATGACCTATTGATTTATTATCAACTTATACTAAGCTTATCTATAGTTTCTATTAAAATGCTATAATGATGATGTCATTATTAGACTAATTTCTTGTTAAGAAAAAATCTTATTAATTATTATTATTATTAAATCTTATTAATAATTATTTTAATTATTAAACTTAAATAATTTTGAATTATTTTAATTAATTATTTTGAATTGACTACGAGAAGGTATAAAAGCTAGGAGAAGGAAACCAATTCTAAATTTATATTCAAATTTACACTTTTAAAATAAAATGACAACCAATATTATCTTTTATGATGTGGATTGTTTAATACGCATTTTAGGTGTTTGATGAAATGTTCAGATGACGAGTTTCTTAGTCGGACTATGTGGTTTCACGGGTCATTAAATTAAATGACTTTAGCATTTACGTTCACTTAATAATTAAAACATATCATTAAACCATTTCGTTTAAACAAACACATGATTCCACGGGTCATTTCACTAGTTTAACTTATAAGATTGAAAGAAAGAAGAATGCAAAAGAAGGAAAGAAGAGTTATATTGAAAAAAGGTGCAAGTAGAATGCTTGCCTTAATATTCTATTTATAGCAATAAATTTTACTACATTATGGTAATGCAATAGTAGCAAATGCTCTGTATCAAAACTTGATCATGCATACATTATCTTTACACTATTTCATATGTTGACAATATTATAACACTCCTTCTTGAATAACAATTTTATTTTATTAGAGATCAATTAGTACTGCCTCGTTAAAAACCTTGTTAAAGAAAACCCAGTGGGAAAAACTTTAGCTAAGGGAAAAAGAGTACAACATAGAGTTGACTCCCCCTCAAATAGACATCGCTGAGCTGTTACATCTTTTGAACATGTCTCATGCCAATATCGTGAACGTGTTTTCTGAAAGTAGCAGTTGGGAGTGCTTTGATGAAAAGGTCGGCATAGTTGTTACTGGATTGAACATATCTCATTTCAATCTGGTTGTCTTTAATGAGATTTTGAGTATATGAGAAGAATCTAGGAGGTATGTGTTTTGTTCGGTCACTTTTGATATACCCTTCTTTAATCTGTGCTATGCAAGCTGCATTATCTTCATAGATAGTTGTTGGACTTTTATCGCGTTCTAGTCCACAAGAATCTGTAATGAGTTGTGTCATTGATCTCAAGCAAAAACATTCCCTAGTAGCTTCATGTAACGCAATCACTTCGGCATGATTTGATGATGTTGCAACAAGTGTTTGTTTTTTTAGAATGCCATGATATTGCGTTACCTCCATTTAAGAATACATATTCAGTTTGAGATTTAGCTTTATGTGGATCAGATAAATAACCTGCATCTGCATAACCAACCAAATCTTGTTTTCAATCGTTAGAATAAAATAATCCTAATCAGTAGTTCCTCGAAGGTATCAAAATATGTGTTTGATCCCATTCCAGTGTCTTTGGTAGGAGCTGAGCTGAGCTGAACCTTGTCAATAAATTAACTGCAAAAGAAATGTCAGGTCTTGTACGATTTGTAAGATACATAAGAGCTCCAATTGCACTAAGATATGTTACTTCTGGTCCAAGAATATCTTCATGATCTTCACAGGGACGAAATGGATCAGTGCCAACATTAAGTGATCTAACAACGATAGAAGTACTTAATGGTTTTTCCTTGTCCATATTGAAACGTTTTAAAATCTTTTTGGTATAAGTTGTTTGATGTACAAGTAAACCATTAGGGATATGCTCAATCTGTAAACCAAGGCAATACTTGGTTTTTCCGAGGTCTTTCATTTCAAATTCTTTCTTTAGAAGTTGAATGACTTCATGGATCTCTTTATTTGTACCTATGATGTTAAGATCATCGACATAAACAGCTATGATCACATATCCGGATGTTGTTTTCTTAATGAAAACACATGGGCAAATAAGATTATTTGTATACCCTCTGTTTATCAAGTAATCACTTAATCGTTTATACCACATACGACCCGATTGTTTCAACCCAAATAAAGACCTTTGTAATTTAATTGAGTACATTTCTTTGGGTTTTGCATTGAATGCTTCTGATACCTTAAATCCTTCAGGTATATATATATATATATATCACTATCAAGTGATCCATATAGATAAGCAGTAACAACATCCATGAGATGCATTTCTAAATTTTTAGAAACTGCCAGGCTGATTAAGTATCTAAAAGTAATTGCATCCATAACAGGAGAATAATTTTCCTCATAATCAATTCCTGGTCTTTGAGAAAAACCTTGAGCTACAAGTCTAGCTTTATACCTTGTAACTTCATTTTTCTCATTTCTTTTTCGCACAAAATACCATCTATACCCCACAGGTTTCACAACTTTAGGCGTGAGAACGATAGATCCGAAAAAAAAATTTTCTTGAGCGATTCAAATTCAGCTCGTATTGCTCCTTTTTAATGATCCCAATCATGTCTATTTTGACATTCAATGACGGACTTCGGTTTTGGATCATCATCGTCATTCATGATGTCATATGCAACATTATATGAAAATATCTCATTAAGATTTTTCATTTCATTTCGTTTCCATAATATTTTTGAATGTGCATAATTGATTTCAATTTCCATATTTACATCATCAATCTCCTCTACAGAATGAGTATTGATTTATAGTTCTTCTTGAACACTTTCTTTTACCTCATTATCAGCTGATTTTTTTTCACGAATTTTTATCTTTGGAATTAATTGGTTTCCCACGTTTCTGGCGTGACAAAGACTCAAGAGTGACATTATTGCCAGCTTTTGGAATTTCAATTTGAGCTGAAACATTTGCTGCTGGTATATATGATTTAGTCACTCTTTTTGTATCAGTAAATGCATCAGGCAATTTATTCGCAAGTTCTTTCATATGCATTACTTTTTGAACTTCGGTCTCACATTTTTTTGTGCGAGGATCAAGATACATTAATTGAGGTTCACGTTTTCTTTATTTTTTATTTCTCCCCCTAATCTAGGAAACAATGTTTCATTAAAGTGATAATCAGCAAAACGTGTTGTTAAAACATCACCCGTCATGGTTTGAATATATCTTATGATTGAAGATGTTTCATATCCAACATATATTCCCATCCTTCTTTGAGGACCCATTTTAGTAGGTTGTGGTGGTGCGATAGGAACATAAACCGCACAACCAAATGTTCTAAGGTGGGAAATATTTGACTGATGGCCAAAAGCAAGTTGCAAGAGAGAATATGTATGACTTGCACTTGGTCTAATGCGAATCAATGATGCAGCATGCAAAATTGCATGACCCCATACAGATACTGAGAGTTTTGTTCTCATTATTAATGGTCTAGCTATTAACTGCAATCGTTTAATTAGTGATTCAGCTAAACCATTTTGTGTATGCACATGGGCAACATGATGTTCAACAACAATCCCAATAGAAATGCAAAAATCATTAAATGCTTGAGATGTAAACTCACCAGCATTATCCAGTCTCACCCTTTTAATAGTATAATCAGCGAAATGTGCACTCAATTTAATAATTTGAGCAAGATATTTTACAAATGTAACATTTCTACTTGATAATAGACAAACATGAGACCATCTACTAGATGCGTCAATTAGGACCATGAAATATCTAAATTGTTCACATGGTGGATGAATTGGTCCACATAACCTTGAATTCTTTCAAGAAACGTTGATGATTCTTTTTCAACCTTAAGAGGTGATGGTTTTATTATCAATTTTCCAAGTGATCATGATGTACATGGGATAAGTGCATCATGAGGATCTTTTGATCTACCAATGGATGTCCATGTGTATTTTGAATTATTCTTTTCATCATTGTTGATCCTGGGTGGCATAATCTCTCATGCCACAGATTGATCATTACAGGATCACATGCGTTTTCATTAACTATCATTTGTGCTTCTGGTACATTTCTATATGTATAATGTAAACCAGAACTAAGTCTTGGTAGTTTTTCATTCACATGATTCTTGTAAGTGATACTTAATTATTTATCATTTTCTGTTATCACTGACTGATAATCATATTCATTTTGGTATATGTCAGAGAAGCTTAACAAATTTCTCTTTGACATAGGAGAAAATAAGGCATTATTTATCAGAAAATTTGTACCATTTGGTAATATGAAATTTGCCTTTCCCGTTCTTTTTATCAAGTTTACAGGACCTGATATAATATTTATAATTCCTTCAGTTAGTTTTAGATCAATGAAATACTTCTTAGATTTTAGTATAGTGTGTGTGGTACCACTATCTGCAATACATAGGTCTCCATCATTTACTTGATGTTGTATTCTAGCAGGATTTATATTAAAACTTCAAATAATATAATTAAATAATAAGCGAATATTTCAATAAGATAATCAAAATATATTATATGTAAACTAGTTACAATCTGAAGTACATAAAAGATAACACATAATAAACATATACGTTATGGTCTAAAATCATTTATTTAGGAGTGATACATAACAAGCTAGGCATCTTAGAAAATTCAAACCATTCAAGTCTCAAGATAGTTCAGGGTTTATTTAATCAAGGTTTTTCAACAGATTCACTCTCATTTTCTTTTCTTTTAGGTCTTATTTGTAGACCTAAACAAGATGTTCATGTATTCAAGAAATACTAGACTGATGATCCATGTTACCAGATCATTAATAAGAATCTCTGAGATTCTTATAAGAGCGTCTACTAACATCTTTAATTTTATTTGTTCATAGATCACGGTTGTTTCTGAATAATTAATATCATATCTATCTTTAAGCTTTTTTCATAATACACTTGGATCTTTAATTATACAATATACAGATTCCAAGGACTCATCAATATGTTTGCGAAGAAAAATACTTGCTATTGCTTTCTCTTGTTCAGAACAATTGTTATTTTCATTCAGGGTTTCTAAAATACCGATTGATTCGAGAATTGTTTCCACATTCATAACCCATGGTAAGTAGTTATTCCCACTTGATTCTAAAGGAGCAAATTTAAGCCTTTTCAAATTCGACATTTTCTATTATCAAAAATTAAAACAAACAACAAGATAGATTAGAATTCATTTATATCAACAAGTAGCGAAATACAGAAGAATGGTAGATTTACATACAATAAAAACCCAAGGGCATTGTAGAATAAATAAGATTCCTCCGATGGTAGAATAATAAGAGTGATGATATATAGCATGATCAATATAATTGCTAAAATCAAAAATGAGTGAATCATCTTCACAAAACTTTTGAAAGTAACAATATGAGAAAGAGGAGATTGATTTGTGAAAATGTGGAATGGAGATGTGTAATTTATATTTGAAAAATATAGTCGTTGTAACGTCGTCAGTTGACGTTAACAATTGTTATGTATATATGAACGTTGTAACGTCGTTAGTTGACGTTAACGACAGTTATGTAACCGTTGTATTTAAAATGAATTTAGTAAAAGTTTTTTAACACATTTAGTATAGATACATTTAGTATATATGTATGTATGTATGTATATATATATATATATATATATATATATATATATATATATATATATATATATATATATATATATATATATATATATATATATATATATGTACGTTTAGTATAAATACATTTAGTATAAATGTATTTAGTATATCAAATACGAGAATTAACGTAAGAATAATGATAAGTGTAAAGGATAAATGTTAGTATGCATAAATAATTATATTAAGAATTAATATGCATAAAATAAATAATGATTAATGTGAGTAATCATAAATAAATACATGGTAGATAACATAAATATAAATATAAATGTTAGTGAAGTTAATAAAAGTTATATAACAGAAATATAATGTTAGTAAACATAAATTTTCATACTTAGGCGACAATGTCGACCATATATAAGTCAGGCGGTATAACCGACCATATATAACTTAGGTGGTAGAGCCAACCATATAATAATAACAGTTAGTAGTCCAATTAGGAGTTCAATTCATCCAATATTATTAATAGCCCAAATCATATATTAAGTGTATTATGATCATAAATTTAAGATATTGATAGTTTCCTATTTCTTTTAAGTGTGTATGATACTAAATTATAATGTTGCCTATGATGATAATAATATTTACCTTATTAATAAAAAATAGAAGATATCGTTAAAGAATTTCTTACCTTGATTAGTGACTTGTGTTTGCTTAGATAAACCTTGATTATACGGAGCACTTCGTGCTGATAACGTGTTAAGATTTGGTATTTTTATAACTACCTTTAATGGCCTATTGATTTATTATCAACCTATACTAAGCTTATTTAACTTATAAGATTGAAAGAAAGAAGAATGCAAAAGAAAGAAAGAAGAGTTATATTAAGAAAAAGGTGCAAGTAGAATGCTTGCCTTAATATTCTATTTACATCAATAAATTTTACTACATTATGGTAATGCAATAGTAGCAAATGCTCTGTATCAAAACTTGGTCATCCATACATTATCTTTACAATATTTCATATGTTGACTATATTATAATAATAGGAAAAAAAAATTTATCGGTGAATTTGTTAGATTTCTATTAAGGAATTAGAAGTCTCAAAAACATAACATAGTTACAAAGGCATTTGGAGTTATTTTTTGTCACGACCCCCGTCTCGATTTCCCAACACGTGGTGTGAACTTTAACATAGTGTCTCAGGTTATAGTCAACATAGCATGGAAACATAAATATTATTACATCACGGTCTCTGTTTTTATGTTTGGTACATCGTGGTTACAAAATACAAATACAGACAAAGTACAAATACAAATACATCATAATCTAGCCTATCAATACTAGATTTAACAAAAGACGTTTTTAAACTTCCACGATGCCCGACCTGAAAATGTTCCAAAAGCTAAGTACCTGAGATAAATACTTAATAATGTCAATATAAATATTGGTGAGTTCATAGGTTTATTTATAATGCATAGTTAATGGACCTCTAGATTTCTTGTATAAAACAGTTGAAAAGTTATTCTAGTTTATGAGCTTTCGATATCGAACGTTAACATAAAAGTACCCGAAAATAAGCGTCATTTAAGGTCTAAGTGCATATGGTCGAAGGTTATGCATCTGATAGCCTAGAAGGCCTATCCTGATGTGAGGAGTCACCCTCAAATATATCTATTCATAGTATTCGCGTTCACCGAACCGGTAATTAACGATATCAAAATCGGGCTTTCTAAAATTGACCTTTGTTACTCAACATAGAATATAGTTATAATTACTCGAGTCCAATATGTAAAACAGTAAACAAGTATTATCTTATCCTAAATGAATAAAATATTGATTAAAAATGGGACTACGAACTCACAAGTAATGCAGTGCAAAGCGTACACGGTAGTCGGTCAGATTGTGTTCGGTGTTCCGGGCTTGAGACCTAATGAAATTTTATAAGGTCAGAGGTCATACTTTCTAATATAGTATTTAGATTAGGTCTAAGATCAATTTATTAAGTAATATTACATGTCCATTTCGATTCTCGGTTTCAAAGGTTACTAGTTCATAGTTTTAACTGTTTTGACTAGTTTTACCATAACATTAGTTTAGGTGTTTCTATTAATCTAGAAATCCATTTAAGGTGAGATTACCATCTCTGGAAATCTCTTTGAGTAAAATTTCTAACTATGTAAACTTAGCCTCTAAACTCAAAATAGAAGTTAGTCAAAAGTTCACTTCTTTACAAGTGTGCAAAACAGTTCAGTTTTACACTATAAGTTCATAGGTGAGTTTAAAAGTAGTAAAACTTATTTATTTGACTCAAGGATTTTACAGAAGTCTTAGGACATATAAAAGTGATTATTATCAAAAGGAATAACCTCCAGGTCTTCATTAACCTTGTCTTTAGAGATAAGGTTTTAGACCAATTTTTGACTTCAACAAAAACTTATGTCAACTTGATGGGACTATATCTAAATGATTTCTTAATGCGTTTTGGTGTTTTAACTATCTATGGTTTCCTTATTAAGTCTATTTTTCAAATTAGAATCCTTTAGTTCAAGATCTATCTTATATTTTGATTTATACATGATTCTTTCACACTTGGTCAGATTGCTTTAAATCTAGACTTGTCTCACCAAATAAAAATTAAAAATGACTTTTTCTTTGAGATAAATCATTAAAACTTTACTAGAAGTCTCAAACACATATATGAACATCATACTAATTTATAAGTTCCTGAGATCAACCATAGGTTGGTGTTTAGGTCATGGACTTCAAGTAAAATTTTGGACAGCTCAAAGACAAAACAGTTTTATATAGTTAATCACTCTAGTTCTTAGCTAGCTTCATTTTAAGACATAGGACATGTAGAGATCTTAATTTTACTGATCTAGAATCAAGATCATGGTTAGCTATATAGTCATCATTGAGTGATTTAACACTCTAGATCAAGCAATTACACCATGAATGTTCTTGAAGATGACTAGAAATGATGAATAGATTTAGTTAGTTGTTTATACCTTGATGATATGTGATCCTAGAACTTCAAGAAGATGAACAAGAGAGGGTTTATGATCCGTATTTAAAGTGTATGTAAGTGTGAGAGTGAAAGGAAAGTGAGAAAATGAGTGGAAGTGAGCTAGAACTGAGCTTATATAGAGGATGGTGGTGGTTAACGTGGCATAAGGGGAGGTCAAGGAGAAGTGACTCACTACTTGGCCATGAATGAACTTCATGATTGTGTTTTGCATGGAATTTAACTTAAAGATTAAGTGTTAGTGGATGTAGTTTGGTGATATAGATGATGATGATGATGATGATGGTAGACGATGATGATGATGATGGCGTAAGTGTTCTAGTCAACTTTTGGTTTGTAATTGTACATGTACTTGTGTAGGCTTTCTAATGTATAGTTCTAAGGTGTTTTATTTGTATGTTTAGGGTTTAGAAAGTAAGTTAAGATTAGGTTCTAATCAAGATATGTTAAGGTTGGTTAAGTGAAAGAAATGTCTAAGTACAAAGTGATCTAGACTAGTTGTAAAAAATGATGAAGTGTAGAAATATTTTAACTTATGATCTAATGTTCAAATGAAATTGTTTCAAGTCTTTAATCTAAATACTTGGTTAATAAGTTTATTTATTTAGTTAATATATATATATATATATATATATATATATATATATATATATATATATATATATATATATATATATATATATATATATATATATATATATATATATATATAATTTACAAGTCTAGGGTTTATGGTAATGAGTTAGGGTTTGTGATGATAAGTTAGGGTTTTAGGACTTTATGCAAAATGTGTGAAGTAACACCTAATCAAGTAAAACCTAAAATGCATCCTTAGAGTTATACAAACCCTAAAATAAACCAAGACATAGATCATTAAATTTACTCGTCAAGTCGGAAATTGTAACTTAAAGAAGTCAAACTAGACAACTTAAGTCGAAAAGCTAGAGTTGTGACATTACCTACCCATTAAGAAAAATTTCGTCCTTGAAATTTAGGAGGTACTTCGATTATCGAATAAATGAGGATATTTCTACCTTATATGGTCCTAACGTTCCCACGTGAACTCTGGACCTCTCCGTGCATTCCAACGAACTTTAACAATCGAAATCCTACTATGCTTTAATTTCTTCACCTCACGATCCATCACCTCTATTGGTTCCTCGACAAAATGCAATTTGTCATTGATACTTAATTCTTCCAAAGGAATCACTAAATTCTCATCCGACAAACACTTATTCAAGTTCGAAACACGAAAAGCATTATGAAAACCACTAAGTTCTTGTGGTAATTTCAATCTATATGCAACTGGACCAATTCTTTCAATAACCTTGAAAGGTCCTACATATCTCGGGCTCAGTTTTTCTCGCTTCCCAATTCTTATTACTCCTTTCTATGGAGAGACTTTAAGCATAACTTTGTCACCTACTTGAAATTCTAAAAATTTTCTACGAACATTGGCATAACTCTTCTGCCTACTTCTCGCCGTCTTTAATCTTTCTTGAATCTGAAAGATCTTCTCGGTTGTCTCTTGGATAATCTTTGGTACTGTCAATTGTGAATCACCAATCTCACTGCAACCTAATTGTGATCTACACTTCCTTTCATACAAAGCTTCAAATGGTGCAGCCTTAATACTAGAATGATAACTGTTGTTATATGAAAACTCGGCTAAAGGTAAATACTGATCCCATCCATTTCTAAAATCGATTACACATGCTTGGAGCATGTCTTCAAACATCAGAATAGGTCTCTCACTTTGCCCATCGGTTTGGGGATGATAAGCTGTACTTATGTCCAAACGAGTACCTAGGGCTTTTTGCAAAGATTGCCAAAATCTTGACGTAAATCTACTATCTCGGTCAGATATAATAGAAACTGGAACTCCAAGTCTAGAGACAATCTCCTTGATGTACAAACTTGCCAACTTTTCCATTTTGTCGGTTTCTTTCATGGGTAAGAAATGCCCAGATTTAGTAAGTCGATCCACTATTACCCAAATAGTGTCATAACCCCTCGTAGTCTTTGGTAATAATCCATTGTAATTCCTTCCCATTTCCATTTGGGAATCTCAGGTTGCTGCAATAACCCTGATGGTTTCTGATTTTTCGGCCTTGACCTTCGAACATGTCAAGCACTTCCCAACATAAGTTGCTATCTCAGCCTTCATGTTCGGCCACCAATAGAATTCCTTTAGGTCATGATACATTTTCCCAGACCCTGGATGAATTGAATATCTCGTCTTGTGTGCTTCATCCATCACAAGCTCTCTCAATCAACCAAACTTTGGAATCCAAATTCTGTTTGCAAAATATCGTGATCCGTTACTCTTAACTTTAAACTTCTTATCCTTCTAACTAATTCCTTCATTCTTCACGTTCTCTTCCTTCATAGCTTCCAATTGTGCATTTTGAATACGAGACATAAGGTTTGTCTGAATAGTCATATTCAATGACCTAACTCTCAGAGGATTAAGTCTTTCTTTGTGACTCAATGCATCAGCTACAATGTTTGCTTTCCCTAGATGGTATCGAATATAACAATCGTAATCATTTATAAGCTCTACCCAACGTCTTTGTCGCATGTTTACTATTTCTGATTGAAAATATGTTGAAGACTCTTGTGATCCGTATATATGGTACACTTGGTCCCATATAAATAATGTCTCCATATTTTCAATGCAAACACAACGGCTCCTAACTCCAAATCATGAGTTGTATAATTCTTGTAACGACCCGACTTTTTTGACTTGTTTTTGTGCCTTGTGGTTTTTGCGAAACTGCGTATTTGTGCGTACTGTGCTACTTTATACTCTGGAATCTTTATACACATGGCTTACTTTCATTTATATGATAAAACGTGCCTTTAAGTACGCAGGTTACTTAACTTGATCACCGGATGCCTTTATGACCATTAGTGTCACTTGACGTTACGAACAAACTGCGTACTGCGTACACGTTTAACTTTTGTCGTAATCGGAATGTTATGAATACGAAATCTTAATTATTATTTTATAATAATAATTACTTGGGTTTTTAGATGCTTAATTACGCGTAGTAATTTACTTATGCTTACTAGTTAGTCTTGTTGGACTTTCTACCTTGTTGGGCCTTAGCCCACTCTACACTAGTTAGTGGACTATTTAATTAGCCCAATTATAAATAGCTAGTGACCCATTATTATGTAAGACAAATGCTCATTTTTTAGAGGGAACATACTAGCATTTATGTCAAGTATTATCCTTAATGTTGCATGGGATCCTTACATAAGCACCAACTTTAGACAACCATTAACCAAAAAGCAAAAGTTGGTCTCCCTTGTCCCCCCTCCAAAATCACAGCCACCTTAACCCACCCACACCCTCACCACCTATAAATACAAGCCTTATTCCATCCATTTTACACTTGCTTTCATTTGTAATTCACACACACTCACTCTCTAATTCTTTCTCTAGTTCTTTCTCTCTCTAAAAAGTGTAAGTATTGATTTTTCTTCTTCTTCTTCTTCCTCTCTCTCTCTCACGAATTCATCATCATCATCATCATCATAATGGGTCTAGCTTTTTAGCTTTAATCTTGATTACATCTTGTAGATTCAAACTTGGATTTGAATCCTTCAAGAACATGGAATATTCAAGCTTTCTAGCTTTGAATCTTCACCTACTTTGTAGATCTATATCTTTTAACTTTAATCTTGTTATTTTGTTATAAAGATTCAAACTTGTGTTTGTAATCTTCATGTAACTTAAAGATCCAAGCTTTATGCTTCAAGATCTTCAAGAACAACCAAGATACAAGCTTTCTAGCTTGAATCTTCATATATTTTGATGGATCTAAGTTTTCTAACTTATGATCACATTACTTTGTTATAAAGATCAAAACTTGTGTTTATGGTCTTCATGTAACTTAAAGGTCTAAGCTTTATGCTTCAAGTTCTTCAAGAACACTAAAGGTTCAAGCTTTCTAGTTTTGTGACCTTATAACTTGTGTGAAAGGGATCCAAGCTCTCTAGCTTAGGGTTCCATCACTTTATTTGACTTAGATTATGTTCATACTTGTTTGATTGAGGTAAAGTTTGTAGCTTTAGTTGTAAATGTAACGTGTAATTGTGTTAAGACTAAGGATATGATGTAACCTTGGTTCATCATCCATCTAAGACTCTTAAATGAGTTGTGTTCTTACTTGGTCTTAATATATTGTGTGTTGATGGTAGAATCTTGGTCAAGGTGATGCTAACCCATCAATGAGTTGTACACTTGAAGCTACAAGCATCAAGGATGAGAACCGTGATGAGCATCAAGCATAAGAACCCCACCGGAGCACCTTGCTTACTGTTTTAGGGATCTGATCAGACCACCTGGGCTACTGTAAAGTTAATTTTCAGTTAGTTCAGTTCGAGTAGATGATTTTCCGTTTAGACCTCGTCTTAATCCGAGTTACGGTTTAGGATTTATGGCCGTTCGAAAGTCACTACACCCTATTACCGTTGTGCTGAAATTTCTGACCTACTCGCACCTAAACCATCACCACGGTCAAATGAAGACGAGTTTGGTTCTGGAAATTGGTCAGAAACTAGAGGACTCCTATACGGAGCCATAGCCACTGATTATGTGTCTTTTCGATTTACGTAGAGGTCGTAGAAGCTGACCAAAGTTAGCCTATTGTTTCGATCTCTATTCTTGTCAAACTTACTTAGCTTTTATGATGAATGAATGATGATGATGATGAAACTTAAACTTATTTTATGCACTATTAGAACTTATGAGGATAACATACTGACCTAGTAACCTTTGACTTAGGTTGATGACCTTTCGGACCGACTTACTACTTGCATACTTTCATTATCGACTTTACCGCTCTTATCACTGTGAGTTATAGCATCCCTTTTTACTTTAACTATTTTGGGACTGAGAATACATGCGCTTTTTACGTTTTACATACTAGGAACGAGTACTTAAACTTTATATATGTGTGGGTTATACAACGACATAAACATTCCCCTTAGCTCAGTAACGTTTAGTCATTGGTTTTTGAACCGGTGAACGCGAATCTTAGATATGGATCCATAGAGTTTGACATCCCCACTCGGGCTAGTCGCGCTAGCATTTAATGGGTGTTTAATACTTCATAAACATATGCACTCGCCAAGTGTACTTTTAGGGGGTTACAAACGTTAAGTTAGTTACCAAGTGCCCACGGTTAAACATATACTTTTCATACTGTTTCGAAACGCTGTTTGAAGCACTGAAATCTCGTGGCCTACCTTGCATTACTGTTACAACTTAAACTATAGCTCACCAACATTATTGTTGATGTTTTTAAGTATGTTTTCTCAGGTGTTTAGAGGTTTGTTGCTTCCGCTGTTTAGACTTGCTGTCTTGGTGTTTAAACTTGCTGTTAAGGACCTACTGTGCTAGAAATCCGCTGCATTACTTAGAGATATCTCAATCATGGAACTTTTCTTTTTGCATTCGTAGTTTATGTTATTTTCAAATATTTGTGTCACGTTATCTTTTGTAAACGCTATCTTTTATGAATGCAAAACTGGTTTTCAAATAGCATGTAGTATTCGACCGTGTAAAGATCCTGTTGTTGGCGAATCGTACACGATGGTTTTGTACGGGGCGTCACAATTCTGTTCATGGTTCTTCAATTGACGAGATGCATACGCAATGACCTTCCGTCGTTGCATTAAAACACATCCTAACCCTTGTCGAGATGCATCACAGTAAAATAGAAAATCTTCATTTCCATCTGGTAGTGATAGTATTGGTGAACTTGTCAACTTCTGTTTCAACATTTGAAAAGCAGATTCCTGTGCTGAGGACCATTCAAATTTCTTATCCTTGTGCATTAACACATTTAACGGTCTTGCTATCTTAGAGAAATTCTGAATAAATCTTCTATAATATCCAGCAAGTCCTAGAAATTAACGAATTTGAGACGGGTTCATAGGCACTTCCCAATTCTTAATAGCCTCAATCGTGGTAGGATCAACATGGATACCTTCTCTATTAACCACATGACCCAAAAATTGAACTGAATTGAGCCAAAAACCACATTTTGAAAATTTAGCATATAAGTGCTCTCTTTCTAAAAGTTGCAAAACTAATCTCAAATGTTGCTTGTGCTCTTCCTTATTCTTAGAGTAGATCAAAATATCATCGATAAACACTATGATGAATTTATCTAGATATGGCTTGCACACTCTGTTCATCAGATCCATAAATACTGCAAGGGCGTTGGTTAAACCAAACGGCATTACCGAAAATTCATAATGGCCATAGCGTGTTCTGAACAATGTTTTAGGCACATCGTCCTCTTTGACTCTCAATTGATGGTACCCTGATCTGAGGTCGATCTTGGGAATATACACTTAACCCTTGAAATTGGTCTAATAGATCATCTATGCTTGGTAGCGGGTAACGATTCTTGACTGTAATCTTATTCAACTCTCGATAGTCAATACACATTCTGAAAGATCCATCCTTCTTTTTGACAAACAAGATTGGAGCACCCCCACGGAGAAACACTAGGTCGAATGAATCCCTTATCTAATAATTCTTGGAGTTGATTGGATAGTTCTTGTAGTTCTGAAGGAGCTAACTGATAAGGTGATTTGGCAACTGGTGCGGCTCCGGGAATTAAATCAATCTGCAATTCAACTTGTCTATGCGGAGGTAGACTTGGCAAATCTTCTGGGAATACTTGAGGAAACTCTTGAACAACTGGAACATTCTCTAATACAATCTCTTTGGTTTTGAGTTCCTTCACGTGCGCGAGAATGGAATGATATCCTTTCTTTAGATATCTTCGAGCTCTCATACAGGAAATAATATTAAGGTTTACCTTTCTCTTATCTCCTTAGATTACTAATTCCTCACCATTCTCAAGAGGTATACGAATAGAATTCTCCACACAATTAATGTCCACACGATTCTTAGACAACCAGTCCATACCAATAACAACATCGAAACTTCCCAACTCAACGCGCATTAAATCAACCTCAAACAGATTGTTTGACAAATTTAAGACACAACCTCGCATAATCTTATCTACTTTTATCAACTTACCATTTGCCAATTCTACAGCATATCTAGTGTTTAAGGCAGTTAAAGGCCTATTTATCGCAACACTAAAATCCTTAGCTATAAAAATTTTATCTGCGCCGGTATCGAATAAAATAGATGCTAAATGATTATCGAGGAGGAACGTACCTGTGATTAGTTCTGGGTCCTCACGAGCTTCTTTCTTTGTGATCTGAAAGCTCGACCCTTAGACGTTTCACCCTTCTTTGCCTTAGGACATTCTTTCTTGAAATGCCCCGTTTGTCCACATCCAAAACAAACATTCTGATTGTTCTTTTCAGCTTTATCATTCCCTGATAAACGAACTCTGCAATCCTTTGCGAGATGTCCTTCTTTCTTACATCATTCACAAACTACAGTGCAAACACTAAAATGATGTTTCGTGCACCTGCTACAGTAGGGTTTCTTTCCTGCGTACTTGCTATTCGAACTCTCAACCTTGGTAGTTCCTTGCTTCTTTGAATTACCTTCTTGGATTCCTTCCCATTTACACTTCTCAGTCGTATCCTTCACATCCGTCTTAGCATTGATTGGTTGACGTCGTACTACTTGCGCCATCAAATCATGCGCCATACGAATAGCACTCTGGATCGTTTCTGGTTTTAATGACAGAACATTTCCTTGAATGTCTTCTGACAAACCCCAAATATATCTCTCAACTCTCTTATATTCGGGAGTGACCATGGTTGGGCACATTACCTGAGATATCAGTTCCTTCCAACTTTAAGTTCCACAACTCGGTTTCTAGCCTTTGAATCTCATTCCTCGGGTAATACTCATCAATCATTTGCTTTTTGAATTCTTCCCATGGTGTATTATATGCAACATCAATACCCACAGACTTGGCAAAAGAATTCCACCAGGTTAAGGCTCCATCCAAAAGAGTACATGATGCGAACTTCACTCGATCATTGTCTGCGCACTCACTGATTTTGAATACCGAATCTAGTTTTTCAAGCCATCTCATTAACCCTACGGGTCCTTCCGTTCCTGAAAAACTCTGGAGCTTGCAACCCATAAATGCCTTGTAATTGCATCGCTGCTGAACATTTGCTACTTCGGGTCTTCTTTCGTTCGTGGTATTTACTGCACGTCCTGCTTCAACGTTAGCTACCGCTTCAGCCACTCTTTGAGTTACCATCTCCTCAATCTGAGCAGCACTCATTCCCGTGTTTTGAATTTCTCTTCGGAGGCATTTTCTAACAAAAGACAATTCAAATATTTGAGATATTATAAGTAACATATATATAATTGTTTGTAATATGAAAAATGAACTTAAGCAATCATAATATAAAAGTCATCGATTAAGAATGGATTTTCAATATTACAAAATTTGGGTATATAACCTACCCGTTAGTTCCATTCATACATATAAACAAACAACTAATACATTAATTACTTAACCTATAATATCCAAAATATGAACATCTTAAGATTGTAAGCTAGAAAATTAACACTCCTAATCCCTAACGGTAGATCTAGGATGGTTTAATGGTGTTAACCACCGAGACCACTTCGTTCAAACGAATTCCCAAACTAGTCACTTGCTCCGCAAGGTCACGTTTCCTTGCTCACAAATCATCGACATGGTTCTTCAACAACTCGATCTCCTCATGCTGTGTACAGTGTACTTCCTCAAGCTCATTAAAACAAGAATCGTTAGCATCCTGATTCTCCTGGATGTACAAATAGTCAACCGTTCCTTGAAGTCGCTCGATGCATCTCTCATGCCTAAAGAGTCTAGCAAACAAGGTATAAATCGTGTCCTATTGTGATTAACCCATTAACCCATCCCTGCCATTAATGGTCGAAGGCACATTATGCTCATGGTACGAGGTTCCCTCTTGTTGATTCCATCTACCTAAAATTTCACAAACCCATATCCATCGTCGCCAGAATGGTTGGTACATCTCAAACTCATTCCTATTAGAGTTGTCGTATGAATCATCGCTAACGATAATAGGTGCAGTCATAGTGTTGGATCCCATAGAACTAGACGATGCCATCTTAACATACACAACATATAAAAGTTAGCCAATAGAATTTCTGACGAGTAAAAATAATAATATATGACTCGAAAAATAGTAGAGACCGGAAAAATTTTGACTCGGTTATAGGTGGGACATACTAATGCAATCCTAGTTGGTCAGGTCTAGACACACTAATGTCGTCCACATTCCCTATAACCCAAGTTCTGATGCCATGTCTGTCACAACCCCTTTCTCGATTTCTCAAGACGTGGTGTGAACTTTAACATAGTGTCCCAGGTTATAGTCAACGTAGCAGCGGAAACATAAATATTATTACATCACGGTCTCTTTTTTTAGTTTTGGTACATCGTGGTTACAAAATACAAATATAGACAAAGTACAAATACAAATACATCATAATCTAGCCTATCAATACTAGATTTAACAAAAGACGTTTTTAAACTTCCACGATGCCCGACCTAAAAATGCTCTAAAAGCTAAGTGCCTGAGATAAATACTTAAAAATGTCAATATAAATATTGGTGAGTTCATAGGTTTAGTTATAATGCATAGTTAATGGATCTTAAGATTTCATGTATAAAACAGTTGAAAAGTTATTCTAGTTTATGAGCTTTCGATATCGAATGTTAACGTAAAAGTACCCGAAAATAAGCGTCACTTAAGGTCTAAGTGCATATAGTTTAAGGTTATGCATCCGATAGCTTAGAAGGCCTATCCTTATGTGAGGAGTCACTCTCAAATAGATCTATTCATAGTATTCGCGTTCACCGAACCGGTAATTAACGATATCAAAATCGGGCTTTCTAAAATTGACCTTTGTTACTCAACATAGAATATAGTTATAAGTACTCGAGTCCAATATGTAAAATAGTAAACAAGTATTATCTCATCCTAAATGTATAAAAGATTGATTAAAAATGGGACTACGAACTCACAAGTAATGCGGTGCAAAGCTACACGGTAGTCGGTCAGATTGTGTTCGGTGTTCCGGGCTTGAGACCTAATGAAATTTTATAAGGTTAGAGGTCATACTATCTAATATAGTATTTAGATTAGGTCTAATATCAATTTATTAAGTAATCTTACAAGTCCATTTCGATTCTCGGTTTCAAAAGTTACTAGTTCATAGTTTTAAGTGTAGACTTTTTTGACTAGTTTTACCATAACATTAGTTTAGGTGTTTCTATTAATCTAGGCATCAATTTAAGGTGAGATTACCATATCTGGAAAGCTCTTTGAGTAAAGTTTCTAACTATGTAAAGTTAGCCTCTAAACTCAAAATCAAAGTTGGTCAAAAGTTCACTTCTTTACAAGTGTGCAAAATAGTTCAGTTTTACACTATAAGTTCCTAGTTGAGTTTAAAAATAGTAAAACTTATTTATTTAACAAAAGTTTTTATAGAAGTCTTAGGACATATAAAAGTGATTATTCTCAAAAGGAATAACCTCAAGGTCTTCATTAACCTTGTCTTTAGAGATAAGGTTTTAGACCAATTTCTGACTTCAACAAAATCTTATGTCAACTTGATGGGACTATATGTCAATGATTTCTTAATGGTTTTTGGTGTTTTAACTATCCATGGTTTCCTTATTAAGTCTACTTTTTAAATCAGAAGCCTTTAGTTCAAGATCTATCTTATATTTTGATTTATACATGATTCTTTAACACTTGGTCAGATTGCTTTAAATCTGAACTTGTCTCACCAAATAAAAATAAAAAATGAATTTTTCTTTGAGATAAATCATGAAAACTTTACTAGAAGTCTCAAACACATATATGAACATTATACTAATTTATGAGTTCCTGAGATCAACCATAGATTGGTGTTTATGTCATGGACTTCATGTAAAATTTTGGACAGCTCAAAGACAAAAAAGTTTTATGTAGTTAATCACTCTAGTTCTTAGTTTAGCTTCATTTTAAGATATAAGACATGTAGAGATCTTAAGTTTACTGATCTAGCATCAAGATCATGGTTAGCTATATAGTCATCATTGAGTGATTTAACACTCTAGATCAAGCAATTACACCATGAATGTTCTTGAAGATGACTAGAAATGATGAATAGATTTAGTTAGTTGTTTATACCTTGATGATATGTGATCCTAGAACTTCAAAAAGATGAACAATAGAGGGTTTATGATCTGTATTTAGAGTGTATGTAAGTGGGAGAGTGAAAGGGAGTGAGCAAATGAGTGGAAGTGAGCTAGAAGTGAGCTTATATAGAGGATGGTGGTGATGCTGGTGGTTAACGTGGCACAAGGGGAGGGCAAGGAGAAGTGAATCACTACTTTGCCATTAATGAAATTCATGATTTTGTTTTGCATGGAATTTAACTTAAGGATTAAGTGTTAGTGGATGTAGTATGGTGATATAGATGATGATGATGATGGTAGACGATGATGATGATGATGAAGTAAGTGTTCTAGTCAACTTTTGGTTTGTAATTGTACATGTACTTGTGTAGGCTTTCTAATGTATAGTTCTAAGGTGTTTTATTTGTATGTTTAGGGTGTAGGAAGTAAGCTAAGATTAGGTTCTAATCAAGATAGGTTAAGGTTGGTTAAGTGAAAGAAATGGCTAAGTACAAAGTGATCTAGACTAGTTGTGAAAAATGATGAAGTGTAGAAATGTTTTAACTTATGATCTAATGTTCAAATGAAATTGTTTCAAGTCTTTAATCTAAATAATTGGTTAATAAGTTTATTTATTAAGTTAATATATATAAGGATATAATTTACAAGTCTAGGGTTTATGGTAATGAGTTAGGGTTTGTGATGATAAGTTAGGGTTTTAGGACTATATGCAAATTGTGTGAAGTAACACCTAATCAAGTAAAACTTGTGAAGACCCGTCCTAATCCATCCGGACGAAGTCCATATCGATTATAAACGATTCACAACAGTTGATTACATCGCGAGGTACTTGACCTCTATATGATACATTTTACAAACATTGCATTCGTTTTTGAAAAGACGATCTTTCATTACATCGACAGTTGACGGCGTGCATACCATTTTATAATATATCTAACTATAATTGACTTAATAATAATAATCTTGATGAACTCAACGACTCGAATGCAATGTCTTTTGAAATATGTCATGAATGACCCCAAGTAATATCTTTAAAATGAGCAATTTCACAGCTGAAGATGTGACAATCGCTCCAAATCCATATGGACGAACACGTCATTCATTGATTTCATTGCGAGGTATTTGACCTCTATATGATACGTTTTGTAAACATTGCATTCTTTTGAAAAGGTATACCATAAATGAATATTTAATTTCAAGGTTTTCGACATCTGATGATTTCTACATATAGACAATCACTGTAAATAATAGTTTACAATAATACTTCCGTTGACAATGCAGTCAAAATAGATACATGATGATGGTTTTGTGAATGCAACGTTTTCTTGAATAAAGCATGCAAGACTCCATGCACATAGCTTGTATAACATGTAAGCAAATAGCGGAAGACTTCTAGGGAACCTGAGAATAAACATTCTAACAAGTGTCAACACAAAGGTTGGTGAGTTCATAGTTTTAATGTTTTGCATAATCTGTACATAAAGGTGGATCACAAGATTTCAGTTGTTTCATCTAGAAACGTTTATCAAAATATTCTACTAAATTGAGCACCCTGGTAACTAAACTTAACGTATATATAATTTGTACCCTTTGTATAATCATCTTAATAAATACACGCAAACCAACGTGTACGCTTCTCAAATAGCATACGTCCGTTAAAAGGCTAGTGCTCTAGCTCAGACGGGGATATCAAGCCCTATTGATCCATATATAACTACTTGCGCCCACCAGTTCTTATAACCGGCAGTTACTAGTTACCAAAGCTAAGGGATTTTCGGTTCAAACTCGGTGTAGAATTTAGTATGTACTTGTATCCATTGCATTTAAAAAAAAGTGCATGTATTCTCAACCCAAAAATATAGATTGCAAAAGCAATTAAAAAGGGAGCAAATGAAACTCACCTTAGCAGCATATAAAGTCGTTCACCAAAATGTGACTGAAACTCGGATTACCAAATAACCGTAGATCTCAACCTAGAGAATATATGTTGGTCAATAAATGTCTATCAAGCTAGGTCAGGTCATAGTGTATCATAATCCTAATGCTCGAGATCGACATACAAAAGTTATCCAAAGTCGTTTCAAAAAGTCAATTTTGACAATAGTTCAACAAAATGAGACATACCTTATATAAGGAGTCATTTACTCGGTTGGTAATATTTAAAAGTTCACTTTATCATTCTCGTAAACAAGTTGTTTAAATCTTAATTGCAGATTCAAAATCAATTTCAATTAACGTCAATCATAATTCAGTTAATCATATCTTTTAATCCGTTCATCGAAACTATTCGGTGTCTAAATGAAAAGTTATTGATTTTTCGTCAGCTTTCCGAAAACATGTATATCATATACCTTTTACCAGTAATATATGTATTTAATTCGTGATTCATTATAAACTGTTTAACCACGAAATTTAGCATACAAACATGTATAAATATATATACTCGAGCACTAGACATGGATACACAATTAATGTATAAAAGATAAAATATAAATGCTTACGTATCAATATTGTGATTCAATATTGCAGAAAAGTACGTAGACACAACATAGATGATAACAGTAGGTTTGACTTGTAAATAATACCCATGAACATTACCCATAACCTCCATAGCTATAACCCATAATTTCCTTAACTTTATCCCGCTCAAAAACCCATTTTTGAAAGTGACACGCTCATAACCTCGTCGTAGTATTTTATGTATATTACTAATTAATAATTAATAATACTAATAATTAATAAGATTAATAATAATATTAATCTTAATAATAATAATAATAATAATAATAATAATAATAATAATAATAATAATAATAATAATAATAATAATAATAATAATAATAATAATTTAAATACGTAGGAAGTAACATAAATAAATATGTGTGTGATTGAAATGAAATCGTTTGAATTTATAGAACCTTTTCTGAAAAAGTACCCCATGCGATCGCATGGGATTTGTGCTTCAAGGCCATGCGATCGCATGGCACCCTGGGACAGCTCACAAATTTTTAACTTCTTGTTTGTCGACATAATATTTTATAATATATATAATATATATAATTTAAATAATTAATTATATATTATATTAAATTCATGTGCATAGTTGACTTGTAATTTTTGTTCCGATGACTCGTATGTTGTCACTCGACTTATGTCCCGGTTCCGGTTTCTCGAACGCATTTTTGTACGCTTAGAAAACTCGCAATTTACGTTTTGTGACTCGTACCTTTGTCAAAATATAGTCTTAAATTATCAATAAACTATATCATTTAAAGTGTATCTTAAACTTTCGAGTGTTTTGGTCGTTTACTTCTATAAATCGTTGTCTCGCTATTTGTTAATATATATATAATAACAAATCGTTTTATGACCAAGTTAATATATAATTTCAACATTCATAAACACGTTTTAAATATACGTCGCAAGTTATTCATATAATTAATATTCCAACTTAACATATATATTCAAATAATTATTTAAACCAATAAGTTTAATGTACAGTATCAAACAATTAATACATTGTTACGTTTTCAAGTTATAGTATATATATATATATATATATATATATATATATATATATATATATATATATATATATATATATATATATATATATATATATATATATATATATATATATATAATTGTTCGCGAATCGTCAAGAATAACCGAAAGGTATTTGAATATATGAAAGTAGTTCAAAAATTTTGAGATTCAGTTTTACAGACTTTGCTTATCGTGTCAGAAATGTTAATCATACAAAGATTAAGTTTAAATTTGGTCAGAAATTTCCGGATCATCACAGAAGACTTCTTTCATACCTGAGAATAAACATGCTTTAAAATGTCAACCAAAAGGTTGGTGAGTTCATTAGTTTAACATAAATAATCATTTCATAATTTTTATAGACCACAAGATTTCATATTTCCATTTCTCATAAACATACGTCCCATGCATAGAGACAAAAATATCATTCATATGGATTGAACACCTGGTAATCGACATTCACAATATGCATATAAGAATATCCCCATTATTCTGGGATCCTCCTTCGGACATGATATAAATTTCAAAGTACTAAAGCATCTGGTACTTTGGATGGGGCTTGTTGGGCCCGATAGATCTATCTTTAGAGTTCGCGTCAATTAGGGTGTCTGTTCCCTAATTCTTAGATTACCAGACTTAATAAAAAGGGGCATATTCGATTTCGATCATTCAATCATATAATGTAGTTTCAGTTACTTGTGTCTATTTCGTAAAACAGTTATAAAAACAGCGCATGTATTCTCAGTCCCAAAAATATATATTGCAAAAGCATTTAAAAAAAGGGATTAATGAAACTCACCTAATGTATTTTTTAGTAAAAATACATAGAACGACATTGAACAAGTATAGGATTGGCCTCAGATTCACGAACCTAGATCATTTGTATATTCATTATTACATATAATCGTAATCAAATAAATATGTATATAAATTTATTAATTATACTACTTTTATATTAATAACAAATATTTTTACTTTGTGTATACATTCAAAATGATTTATATTTTTATAGTTATATTAATGTATATGTATATCTGTTTAGTGTTATGTTAAAAATACATAAATTGTTATATATATGAATGTTTCTAAAATGCTTTATTAATATAGTGAATATATACTTATAATTCTAATAATAATATTTTTAAAACTTTTATTTTTATATTCCTAATACTTTTAATAATAATGATATTGATCATAATACTTTTTGTTTTAATGATAATTTTAAATAACTTGTTAGTAATGATAATAGGTTTTAATAATAATAGCACTATAATGATAATCTTATTAATAATAATAATGATAGGATAAATGATAGTTTTCAATAATAACCCTCATATTAATGATTATATCTATAGTTTTTAATTAAATGATTAATTTAAAAAATATTCGTATTGAAAATAATACTTTTTGATAGTAATACCTAACACTTAATAGTAGTAATTATAACAATCTTATTACTAATGGTGATACTAATAATAACTTAAAAATGATGTTAATACTAATAATATACTTATGTTAATCATAAGAGTTCTAATGATAACAATAATACTCATAATCATAATATTGATAATACTACTTAAAATGATAAATTTAATAATAATAATAGTATTAATAATATTTATAATAATGCTACTTAATAATAATAATAATACTAATAATGATAATATTATTAGTAATAATAGCAATTATATTATAATTTCTAGTATATGTGTTTATAATCAATTTTGATTACTAATAATAGCAATAACAATAATAATAATAATAATGATGATAATAATAATAACAATAATAACAATAACAATAATAACAATAATAATAATAATAATAATAATAATAATAATAATAATAATAATAATAATAATAATAAATTTTGAGAAATACCTCTTAAAAACGTATCTGAACAAGAAAAGACCCTTGCAGGTCTCGAACCCACGACCCCCCGGTTACACACCAACACTCTAAACCACTCGACTATATCAGTTTTTCTGAGATTAATTCCCTCTAAAAGTTTATAAGTCTTTCTTTTTCTGTTTCTATCCTTCCTCATCTTCTTCATTTGTAAATCGATCAGAGACCAACCCATTAATCTTTATTAACTTGATTATTGTTTTTAATACGTATAACTAAAGTAAAAGCAACTTAAAATGTGATTTTTAAATTACCAGAACGAATTAAAAAAAATGAAAGGGAAGACCCCCCTGCTGTACTGTCGCTGTTCAATGGAAAAAAAAATTGAATTCATTTTCAAGTACCTTTTAAATCAAACTTGTAACATAAAATAAGTTGCAACCAACTCCTTGAAACTATTTGTGTCGTTAATTGCAGTTTATTCGCAACAACAAACTCGAATTTCCCTCAAGAACGAATCTGTTGACTTTTGAATTTTATCTTTGACTACAAAATTCGAATTGAATATTATGAATTGAAAGACAAGATTTTGCAGAAAGATTAGGTAGAGGATTCCTAACAACTTTGCTTTAATAAATTTTGAAATTTGAATCAAATTCGAGTTTTGGTTAAAAAGTGGATGAACAGGGCTTATCGAGCTGATACCTTCATAATTCAGTTTAATTAACTGGTTTGAAGTATTTAAAATTGATAATTGATACTGATGAATAATTATTCGACTGGTTCCTCCCTAATAACGTGTACAATTGAATTGTTTTATAGTGAAGACTTCAACAGATTAAATGAATCAGATAAAGAAATAAACAAAATAAAATGAAAAGTGGATATGGACTGCTAACAGAATCGTACAATTAACTGTTGTTGATTGTTGACAAAATCATACAAGAACAAAAATCAAATATGGATAGAAAGGAACTAGCAATTGACTCTGATTTCCTAGTTTAAACAAACAATTTTTTTTATAAAACTTAATTTTAATAAAAATAACTCTATTATTATTAAATAATAAAAATACTGATTATTATTAATAATATTATCACAATAATAATAATATTAATAACAATTATCCTTATAATAACAATTTTAGAATAATAATACTAATAGTTATAATAATGTTCTTAATGGTATTGTTAATAATAATATTAATAATGATTTTATTAATATAAATAAAATTATTACTAATGAGTTTGATAACAATTATAATAACATGTAAAACAATAATATTGCTAATAACAATAATGCTAATATTAATTAGTATTATTAATAATAGTATTGATAATAGTAATACTATATCAATATACATACATATATATATATATATATATATATATATATATATATATATATATATATATATATATATATATATATATATATCAAATTCATATCATTAGATTATATTTTAATAATATTAATAACACTAATACTGATATCATTATTGGAATAACAATATTTATATAACAACTATATTCATACTTGTATTATATATATGTATCATTTCTTATTTTATATATCAACTTTTATTGAATATTTAGTACTTATCAATTTTATTTATCTTATCATATATATTTATATAATAGTAATTATCTACAGAATCATATATTTACTATATATTCCTATTAAGTACTACTTAATGATTTTATGTTTTATTTTACATATTTAATTTTTAATCTTTAAATTATATTTTAAAATTTAAAGTTATTATGTATATACTTACATTTATATATAATTACATATTTATTTACAATCATTGGTTCGTGAATCGTCGGGATTAGTCAAGGTCAATTATATACATGAATATAGTTCAAAGTTTTCGAGACTCAACATTATAGACTTTGTTTATCGTGTCGCAAACATATAAAGATTAAGTTTAAATTTGGTTGGAAATTTCCGGGTCATCACAGTACCTACCCGTTAAAGAAATTTGGTCCCGAAATTTGAGTGAGGTGGTCATGGCTAACAAAAAATGTTTTCATGACGAATACGAGTTGATAAATTGAGTTTTATCGTCATTGAGTAATATGGATAAAAATAATTCGATTATTCGAAGAGTACGAATGAAGCTATCACCAAAGAGTGAAATAGGAAAGTAAAGACTCATCTTAACTTTTGACAGAGTCAGGGTTGAATTCCGGAATTCAAGGGATTTAAAGAAAATTTTCGAAATCTAAAAGATTTGATTCTTCGGCGAGTAAGGAAATTAAGAACTCTATAATTAAATACGGTGATCTGCCTCGATTACTCTGTCTGATATTTCCATTATAAATTAAGCTCTTCCGTTCCATTATTCTCACCATTCCTATACTTTCTTTCTTAGTTCATACATCCAAAAGATTGTGAAAATGCTTAATCCAGTTCTGATCCTTGATATTTTCCTAATTATCATTTCTGTCATCCTACTTTTCAATCTTCCATCAGAAAAATCTGTTTACTTCTACTATTACCTTGGGTAATACTATTCTTAATTATACCGTGCCTTTATATTGCTATTCGTATTAATATCCACGGTTTGTAATTTCTGTGTTGTTGTTGGTTTTATATCTTCCCTTATATTTCGATGTCCTTGCTTCTGTCTCCTATAATCATTGTCATCCACAGTTAATGCTCTCTCCTATTTGCTGCGATTTATACCCCCTTTCTATTTCGGAGCTTCATGCTTTTGTTTTCTTTTCGCAAGTAACGGTCCAGAATTCATAGGTGTGGAGTTTCGAATGAGCTTAATGTTCTAAACAAGAAAGAACGTAATAGCACGATTTGATTTGTCAAATTACCAGAATCACTGAGAATAGAACTATTAAGAATATATTTTTCTTGATGTGTTCAGAAGTTAATCAGAATGAAAGAGTTATGTAACATGACATATGATGATGTTATAATCTGTGAATCATCATGTTCCATTTAGAAACTCAGCATGACTTTTTGTAATATAATCACGTTGATCAAGTGTCATTATATTATACTAACTCATGTATCAGTTTCCAACATTACTTCAATAATATTCATATTTTAATGCTCAAAAGTTTACAGAATATAGAAACTAACAGTTTCTATATGATGTAATACTGATAGCAATGAAGAGATTAATGATTTCAGATAAGTATAGTTATAAAAATATCTCCAGAAATATGGAGGATATTTATAATGAAAGATACGATAATATCTCGGAATATCTAAGATCAGAGGATGATAGAAACTATTATCTGCAAGGGTTTAGAGTAAGGAGCAAGATATTCACTAAAGACTTTAGCAGACATTGAATCATTTGGATTCTATGAAGTCAAACTTATTCTTTGTGATTTGTCCACGGCTTTCTTCCTAGTTTCGTATAATCTGCTTTTAGGTATTAAATTTTCTATTGAATGTTTTCAACATAATGATACACAGGAAGCACGAGGAGGTATATAATTTTGGACGAGAATATTTATGAAAATATCCTCAGAAATATCGAAGATATTGATGATGATATTTTGGAATTTCTAAGTTCGATGGTTGATGGAGAAAGATTTTTCGCAAGATTTTAACATGAATTCGGAACAAGATATTCTCTAAAGATTTCAACAGATCCAGAATTACCTGAATCCTTTGAATATAGGGTTTGGTCCTTGTATTTGTCCTTGGTCTCCTTCATGGGTAGCTCAATCTGTTTTTCAATACCCAATTTTCTATCGAGCGTTCCTAACACTCCTTTCTTTATCATCAAACTTTTGGTCGTTTAGACCATCTACCATTTTTCTGTTTCCTCTGTATTTAATGCTATGATATCTGAATCATCGGTTATTAATCCGAGGTGGTTTCAGGAAAATTGTGTTTTTAGATGATTAAACGCTGATGGTAATATGGTGGAATATGAAAGGTTCCTTGGTAACAATAAAAGATCACGCGCATATATCAACATTATAATAAGTTGTTTCGTACGAACAGTCAAAGTTGTCTTGCTGGAGCTGTGATAAATCTGGCTATCTTGAATAGCAGATGCAAAGTTATTTTCGGTAATAATAACGCTAAAGGAATTAGCACAGCTACGTGTTAAACGTTTACTCAGGGTCCGAGTGTTTTCAGGTGCATAACTATACGCATCAATCTTTTCTCCCGTAAATGAAGTGCGGTTGGTTCATCCTCTCGATTGAGGTGTTTTCAAGAATCATGAAAGGTTTGAACGCAAAATGTAATCGTGAAGATACAAATAATGTTTAAGACGAAATCAAGTGCCAACTTGAAGAATTGTTTAGTTTCATATGTTATAATCAATATTTTAATTCATTTTAATTGTCCACTGTTATTAGTCCACAGTCGATAGTCCACAGTTGACAGTCCAATAATTCATATATAGTTTAATATATAATATTCGAATTAATTATTACGTGTCGTGACCCGTATACGTCTCAGACTCGATCACAACTCAAACTATATATATTATTGTAGAATCAACCTCAACCCTGTATAGAGAACTCGATCATTACTGCATATAGAGTGTCTATGGTGATTCCAAATAATATATATAGATGCGTCGACATGATATGTCAAAACCTTGTATACGTGTCCCGATATTTAAAGTGCGTAAAATAAATAACAGAAAATTAAATAACGATAAATAAAGTGCGTAAAGTAAATAACAGAAATTTAATGATGATAAATAAAATTGCGAGAATGTAAATTGCGATAACCAAAATGTAATCAATTAGTTAGGAACAGTTAGCTAGGATTTTGTTAGCGTGGACTCTTAACAAAATTTTTCATAGTTAATTTGTTTGTTTCTAACAAATTTTATTTTGTCCAATGTTTTCTTCATTATGCCACTTGTTGGATTTTTGATAAATCAAAATCTCCATATGAAATTGGATGAATATAGTTATTCTGTGGTGAACGGATACGTATATCGGTGGATGTAAGTTGAATAGTAAATGATTGTTGAATCCGATTCAAAGAATGTACAATGTAACTTATTAATATGAAATTTAAATATTCCTCACGTATTACCTACCTGTTAAAATATTTTCACCATTAACAGTTTGTACAAAGGAATTTTTCAATTACAATCTTTATGAAAAAATATATATATACATATACATTTTCTTCAAGTGTAATCTTGGATTTAATGAGTCAATGTGATATTAAACTCATTAGACTTACGACTAGCACTAAAGTACATAATCTCTAAAACATTAGAGATTACATAATCACCATGAAGGACGAAGATAGTTTATGTAGAACGATTCGTAGAATGATGATTATGCTTGAGGTATAGATTACGAGGTTGAGACGTGTGATGGTGTTGTTGTTGTTGGTACTCCTTGGTATCCATGGTGCATATGACGTTGATGTTCGAGGTATAGATTAAGATGTTGAGGTGTGGGATGTGGATGTTAATGTTGGTGGTGGTACTGGTTATGCTGCTGGTGCTGCTGCTGGTGTTTATAACCTTCGCACCCTATTCTCTAAAGCCACTACCCGAGCGCGAAGCTCGTTGACTTCTTCTATTATACCGGGGTGGTTTTCGGTTCGGACTAGAGGATAAATATAATCTAAAATTTGGTATAGTATATAATCGTGGCGAGATACTCTGGAAATGAGAGAAAAGATGGTGTTTCGAACAGTTTCACCGGTAAGTGCTTCAGGTTCTTCGCCAATAGGGCAATGTGGCGGATGGAAAGGATCACCTTCTTCTTGTCTCCAATGATTGAGAAGGCTACGAACCCATCCCCAATTCATCCAGAATAGATGATGACTGATTAGTTGATCCATTCCGGTCACACTGCTTTCGGAGCTTGAGTGGGATTCTATTTCGGAATCCGAGTGACTTGAACTAATGACGAATTCCATTTCGTACGATTGAATAAAGAATTTTTAGATATGAAATGATTTTCTGGCTAACGGATGGTATTCTTAATTACATAGAATATCCATATATATAGAACAAAAGGTTTCGTAGATTACGGAGGAATTTACGGGATACGCCAGGTAAGGTTTATAGTAACAGATACGCTAAGATATGAATCTTGTCTATACACTATTCATGCAATCAATGCAGCAAGACGTGTCTAGACTAAGAATGATAAGTAGATAATTTTCCACACAAAATGATAAGCAAAACTTTTTGACATGCAGACCAGGTCGAAGTCCAGACTCACTAATGCATCCTAACGACTACTAGTTAGTCACACTAATGCAAGACCTGGTTCTCTATAACCACCGCTCTGATACCAACTGTGACTACAGTGGGGACAACCACCGTCCCACCCAGTGCCTTCCCAGCTAACCGCCTGGTGACCACTGAGTGTACCTCAGATACTGATTTTAGGGCCTGCCTCTCGGCTACTGCCAACCCTCGCAAGGGATCGCAAGGAGTAAGAGCCAATGCTTCGTCACAGGTAAAACTGTGAGAACCTCCTTTACGACTAACCCGCCACACATGGACGGCGTTATACCAGCTCTGATACCAAGTGTGAAGACCCGTCCTAATCCATCCGGACGAAGTCCATATCGATTATAAACGATTCACAATAGTTGATTACATCGCGAGGTACTTGACCTCTATATGATACATTTTACAAACATTGCATTCGTTTTTGAAAAGACGATCTTTCATTACATCGACAGTTGATGGCGTGCATACCATTTTATAATATATCTAACTATAATTAACTTAATAATAATAATCTTGATGAACTCAACGACTCCAATGCAACATCTTTTGAAATATGTCATGAATGACCCCAAGTAATATCTTTAAAATGAGCAATTTCACAGCGAAAGACTTCTTTCATACCTGAGAATAAACATGCTTTAAAATGTCAACCAAAAGGTTGGTGAGTTCATTAGTTTAACATAAATAATCATTTCATAATTTTAATAGACCACAAGATTTCATATTTCCATTTCTCATAAACATACGTCCCATGCATAGAGACAAAACTATCATTCATATGGATTGAACACCTGGTAATCGACATTCACAATATGCATATAAGAATATCCCCATCATTCCGGGATCCTCCTTCGGACATGATATAAATTTCGAAGTACTAAAGCATCCGGTACTTTGGATGGGGCTTGTTGGGCCCGATAGATCTATCTTTAGAGTTCGCGTCAATTAGAGTGTCTGTTCCCTAATTCTTAGATTACCAGACTTAATAAAAAGGAGCATATTCGATTTCGATCATTCAACCATATAATGTAGTTTCATTTACTTGTGTCTATTTCGTAAAACAGTTATAAAAACAGCGCATGTAATCTCAGTCCCAAAAATATATATTGCAAAAGCATTTAAAAAAAGGGATTAATGAAACTCACCTAATGTATTTTGTAGTAAAAATACATAGAACGACATTGAACAAGTATAGGGTTGGCCTCAGATTCACGAACCTAGATCATTTGTTTATTCATTATTACATATAATCGTAATCAAATAAATATGTATATAAATTTATTAATTATACTACTTTTATATTAATAACAAATATTTTTACTTTGTGTATACATTCAAAATGATTTATATTTTTATAGTTATATTAATGTTTATGTATATCTGTTTAGTGTTATGTTAAAAATACATAAATTGTTATATACATGAATGTTTCTAAAATGCTTTATTAATATAGTGAATATATACTTATAATTCTAATAATAATATTTTTAAAACTTTTATTTTTATATTCCAAATACTTTTAATAATAATGATATTGATCATAATACTTTTTGTTTTAATGATAATTTTAAATAACTTGTTAGTAATGATAATAGGTTTTAATAATAATAGCAATATAATGATAATCTTATTAATAATAATAATGATAGGATAAATGATAGTTTTCAATAATAACCCTCATATTAATGATAATATCTATCTATAGTTTTTAATTAAATGATTAATTTAAAAAATATTCGTATTGAAAATAATACTTTTTGATAGTAATACCTAACACTTAATAGTAGTAATTATAACAATCTTATTACTAACGGTGATACTAATAATAACTCAAAAATGATGTTAATACTAATAATATACTTATGTTAATCATAAGAGTTCTAATGATAACAATAATACTCATAATCATAATATTGATAATACTACTTAAAATGATAAATTTAATAATAATAATAGTATTAATAATATTTATAATAATGCTACTTAATAATAATAATAATACTAATAATGATAATATTATTAGTAATAATAGCAATTATATTATAATTTCTAGTATATGTGGTTATAATCAATTTTGATTACTAATAATAGCAATAACAATAATAATAATAATAATAATAATGATAATGATAATAACAATAATAACAATAACAATAATAACAATAATAATAATAATAATAATAATAATAATAATAATAATAATAATAATAATAATAATAATAATAATAATAATTATAATAATAATAAATTTTGAGAAATACCTCTTAAAAACGTATCTGAACAAGAAAAGACCCTTGCAGGTCTCGAACCCACGACCTCCCGGTTACACACCAACACTCTAAACCACTCGACTATATCAGTTTTTCTGAGTTTAATTCCCTCTAAAAGTTTATAAGTCTTTCTTTTTCTGTTTCTATCCTTCCTCATCTTCTTCATTTGTAAATCGATAAGAGACCAACCCATTAATCTTTATTAACTTGATTATTGTTTTTAATACGTATAACTAAAGTAAAATCAACTTAAAATGTGATTTTTAAATTACCAGAACGAATTAAAAAAAATGAAAGGGAAGACCCCCCTGCTGTACCGTCGCTGTTCAATGGAAAAAAAATTTTGAATTCGTTTTCAAGTACCTTTTAAATCAAACTTGTAACATAAAATAAGTTGCAACCCACTCCTTGAAACTATTTGTGTCATTAATTGCAGTTTATTCGCAACAACAAACTCGAATTTCCCTCAAGAACGAATCTGTTGACTTTTGAATTTTATCTTTGACTACGAAATTCGAATTGAATATTATGAATTGAAAGACAAGATTTTGCAGAAAGATTAGGTAGAGGATTCCTAACAACTTTGCTTTAATAAATTTTGAAATTTGAATCAAATTCGAGTTTTGGTTAAAAAGTGGATGAACAGGGCTTATCGAGCTGATACCTTCATAATTCAGTTTAATTCACTGGTTTGAAGTATTTAAAATTGATAATTGATACTGATGAATAATTATTCGACTGGTTCCTCCCTAATAACGTGTACAATTGAATTGTTTTATAGTGAAGACTTCAACAGATTAAATGAATCAGATAAAGAAATAAATAAAATAAAATGAAAAGTGGATATGGACTGCTAACAGAATCGTACAATTAACTGTTGTTGATTGTTGACAAAATCATACAAGAACAAAAATCAAATATGGATAGAAAGGAACTAGCAATTGACTCTGATTTCCTAGTTTAAATAAACAATTTTTTTTATAAAACTTAATTTTAATAAAAATAACTCTATTATTATTAAATAATAAAAATACAGATTATTATTAATTATATTATCACAATAATAATAATATTAATAACAATTATCCTTATAATAACAATTTTAGAATAATAATACTAATAGTTATAATAATGTTCTTAATGGTATTGTTAATAATAATATTAATAATGATTTTATTAATATAAATAAAATTATTACTAATGAGTTTGATAACAATTATAATAACATGTACAACAATAATATTGCTAATAACAATAATGCTAATATTAATTACTATTATTAATAATAATATTGATAATAGTAATACTATATCAATATATATATATATATATATATATATATATATATATATATATATATATATATATATATATATATATATATATATATATATATTAAATTCATATCATTAGATTATATTTTAATAATATTAATAACACTAATACTGATATCATTATTGGAATAACAATATTTATATAACAACTATATTCATACTTGTATTATATATATGTATCATTTCTTATTTTATATATCAACTTTTGTTGAATATTTAGTACTTATCAATTTTATTTATCTTATCATATATATTTATATAATAGTAATTATCTACAGAATCATATATTTACTATATATTCCTATTAAGTACTACTTAATGATTTTATGTTTTATTTTACATATTTAATTTTTAATGTTTAAATTATATTTTAAAATTTAAAGTTATTATGTATATACTTACATTTATATATAATTACATATTTATTTACAATCATTGGTTCGTGAATCGTCGGGATTAGTCAAGGTCAATTATATACATGAATATAGTTCAAAGTTTTCGAGACTCAACATTATAGACTTTGCTTATCGTGTCGCAAACATATAAAGATTAAGTTTAAATTTGGTCGGAAATTACCGGGTCATCACAAAACCTAAAATGCATCCTTAGAGTTAGACAAACTCTAAAATAAACCAAGACATAGATCATTAAATTTACTCGTTAAGTCAGAAATTGTAACTTAAAGAAGTCAAACTAGACAACTTAAGTCGAAAAGCTAGAGTTGTGACATTTTTTCCAACTAATTACATCCTTAATTCTATTTGACAACCATAAATATAGATAAAATGATGCGGGTGAGCTAGGCAATGTAACCAGTAACACAGCCAGCAACGCAACCAGCAAAAGCTCAACATCTGTTACACCCGAATCTTGTCAAGCAATGGTCGTGATGCCATCTCTTTTATATCATCTAAGTGTTTTTGGAGCTGGTTCAAGAGTCTCAGAGGTCACTCTACTCCAGTCCTTAAACTGAAGTACTTAAGTTCAAGAATAAAGTTTTTGATAGTTGAAGGCAAGCCATCACAGAAGAAGAACCAGCAACTGAACCAGCAAACGCACTTTAATTCAACCAGCAAAGTTATACTCAGCTGATAAAGCTAGTTCAACCAGCAAGACGAACTTCAGTACAACTAGCAAGATGAACTTTAGTACAACCAGCAAATGACGATGTTTTCTATCTGATGGGCCAGCATGTTGATACGATTCAAAGTTTAACTTATGCTTTTCAATAACCAGGCCAAATCATGTGCTTAACACGTGTTTGTGGCAGTTCTTGAATGTTTGGCTGTCCAAGGAAGATTCTCATCTATCATTGGCTGCTTTTTATCATGGGAGGAGCACTACAAAATGGCAAGCTTTTTCTGCAGATTGTGTCCTTTATTCTTATTGGATAATTTGTAAATGTTTATCCTTTTTGTCTCCTTTTCCTATTTATGTTTTTTTCTTATCAAGAAAGTAGTTGTTATGCTTCTCCTATAAATAGAGAGCTCTTGTAATTGTAACACTCAGTTGATGAATGAATGAAAGTTTGATAGAGCTTATCTATTTACAAAATCTTTGTATGTTTATGAATCTTTGATTCTAGTGGCTAAGAGTGGTTTCTTTATCAGTGTTTCTGGTGTTACTTTATCAAACATTGTGGTGAAATCCAAATCTTCATATATAATATTATAGTTGTGGTGGAATCTTTATCAGCTGTAATTGAAGGTTTGGAGTGTTTGTATGTGACGACCCGAAAATTTCCGACTAAATTTAAACTTTATCTTTATATTATTCTGACACGATAAGCAATGTTTGTTAAGTTAAATCTCAAGGATTTTAAACTATGTTTATACATTCATTTAAACCTCGACCAAATTCCAATGATTCACGAACATTAAATGAACATATATGAATATGTATGTATATGTGTATATGTTATAAATTGAAAATGTCAACAAAGTATTTAAAAGTATAATGCTTTATATGAACGTATTTGTTTCAATATGATTATCGACGAAATTAAAAAAATATATATTAAATGATTGAATTATCAGAAACATTGAATTATGATTACAAGTCTCTGTTGAGAGGTCCACTATGATTTGAGAAATCTATTCCTCTTAACGATATTCAGAATAATTTGTAAAGCTATTTATAAATAAAAATAAAAAGTGTCATTTACGAAAGTTAGACAAAAGCTAGTGGAGAATTGGTTTCCATAATATTCTATTAATCTATTTTCAAACGTACAAAAACATTTTCAGTTTAAAAAAAAACTTTATTATTAAACTTTTATAAATATCTAGAATCACTTTTGACAACTCATTACTTAACCAGTATAATAAATATAACGATATTTATATTTTATTTCATTAAATATATATAACGATTTAAATTAATATTATATATATTTATACGCGTATTATACATAGATAGTTTTTATACTTTTACTATACTTTAACTTTACCTTTACTTTACTTTTACTTTACTTTAACTTTAATAATTCACTTTAATAATTCATACTTTAATAATTCATACTTTAATAATTCACTTTAATAATTCATACTTTAATAATTCACTTTAATAATTCATACTTTAATAATTCACTTTAATAATTCATACTTTAATAATTTACTTTAATAATTCATACTTTAATAATTTACTTTAATAATTCAAAAATCTATTATAAATAGAATTCAATAGGTTTCATTATTTCATAGAAACTTGAAAATATATTTCTCTAAACTCTCTCAATCGATTTACATATATATATATATATATTTGCTCTGTATTATTTCAAGATATTATTAGTATACATAAAATATTACGACGGAGTGATGTCCGAGTGATTTCAAAATAGTTTTTTGAATGAGTCGAAGCTAAGGAAATTATGGGTTATAGCTATGGAAGTGATGGGTATGGTTCATGGGTATGCTCGTGAGGTCAATCTAGTGTTTATCATCTCCGTTGCGTCTACGTACTTTCCGGCAATATTGAATCTCAATATTGATACGTGAGCACTCATAACTTAACTTTTATATATCAATAGTGTATCCCTGACTAGTGCTCGAGTATATAGGATTATGCATGCTTGTACATTCGATATTGTCCTTAGATAGGTTTGTTGAATCCTGAATTAGATACATATGCTACTGAGATAGGGTATATGATATGCATGTCATTGGAAAGCTAGCGAAAAATTAAGAACTTTTCATTTAGATATCGAATGGTTTCGATGAACGGATTTGAAGTTATAGTCAACTGAATTTTAGTATTATTGTTAAAATGATTATTATTACTATCGTCGTTATTATTTTAATAGAAATATCATTGTTATTATAAAATATCATTATTACTATTATGTTAGTATTATCATTTTATCTTAATAACATTTTTAGTAAATATAAATATTGTTATTTTTTTTATAGAATAATAATAATTATTATTACAAAATAATACAACTTTTACTTATTATTATTATGATCAATATTATTTTATCAAATAAATAGGGGATACAAAGATATTTTTCACCACGCGTAATATAATTACATTAATAATACTTACCACTTTAGTTTTAAGATATTAAGTGAACTTTATAAATTTTACTACTTAAGATATATAAAAGTATATTTTATCATATATAAACGTTAATATAAATTTTTATTAATAAATGACTTTTATTATTATAAAATCTAATAAATATATTTAAATATATAAAATGACTATAGTTAAGTTATATAATAAACACGTATAAATTTTAGAAGTCATTTTGGGTCAAGTTGACTTTTGTTGACTTTTGCATATTAGTCTCGAGCATTAGGATTGTGGTACACTATAACTTGACCAAAAATTGTTAGACAAATATTGACCAACATATAAATATATATAATTAATATAGGTTCGTGAATCCGAGGCCAACCTTGCACTTGTTAAATGACGTTATATGTATTTTTACTACGAAATACAGTATGGTGAGTTTCATTTGCTCCCTTTTATATATATTTTTGGGACTGAGAATACATGCGCTGTTTTTATAAATATTTTACGAAATAGGTACAAGTACTAAAACTAATTCTACGTGGGTTTAAACCAAAAATATACCCTTAGCTTGGTAACATTAAACTACTTGTCTATGTACGGTAGGCGCGAATCATAAAGATAGATCTATTGGGCCTGACAAACCCCATCCTGATTATGGGATGTTTTAGTACTTCGAAGTTATTTTAAACCTACCTGATCTGGTGTACTTCAGAGAGTAAAACATGAACGTTAAGGCTTGTTACCGGGTGCCTACAACTTATAGAATACTTTTATACACTTGCGAGTGTACATATATTTATAAACGGAAATCTTGTGGTATATTAATATATTGAAATGATTGTTATGATAAACCTATGAACTCACCAACTTTTTGGTTGACACTTTAAAGCATGTTTATTCTCAGGTATTAAAGAAATCTTCCGCTGTGCATTAACTCATTTTAAGGATATTACTTGGAGTCATTCATGGCATATTTTGAAAGACGTTGCATTCAAGTCATTGAGTTCATCAAGATTATTATTAAGTCAATTATAGTTGGATGTATTATGAAATGGTGTGCATACCGTCAATTTTTGTTGTAAAGAAAGTTTGTCTTTTAAAAACGAATGCAATGTTTGTAAAATGTATCATATAGAGGTCAAATACCTCGCGATGTAATCAACTATTGTGAATCGTTTATAATGTATATGAACGGGTCCTTTCAGTTGGTATCAGAGCGGTGGTCTTAGCGAACCAGGTCTGCATTAGTGTGTCTAACTGATAGTCGTTAGGATGCATTAGTGAGTCTGGACTTCGACCGTGTCTGCATTTCAAAAGTTTTGCTCATCATTCTTGTCGGAAATTACCTGCTTATCATTCTTAGTCTAGACACATCTTATTGCATTGATTGCATGAATAGTGTATAGACAAAATTCATATCTTAGCGTATCTGCTAATTCATATCTTAGCGTATCTGTTACTGTAAACTTTGCCTGACATATTCCGTAAATTCCTCCGTAATCTACGAAACCTTTTGCTCTATATAATTAGAATACCACCCGATAGCCGGAAAATCATTTCATATCCAAAAATTCTTTATTCAATCGTACGAAATGGAATTCGTCATTAGTTCAAGTCCCTCAGATTCCGAAATGGAATCCCACTCAAGTTCCGAAAGCAGTGTGACCGGAATGGATCAACCAATTAGTCATCATCTATTCTGGATGAATTGGGGATGGGTTCGTAGCCTCCTTAATCATTGGAGACAAGAAGAAGGTGATCCCTTCCATCCACCACATTGCCCTCTTGGCGAAGAACCTGAAGCACTTACCGGTGAACCTATCCGAAACACCATTTTCTCTCTTATTTCTAGAGTATCTCGTCACGATTACATACTACACCAAATTCTAGATTTTATTTATCCGCTCGTCTGAACCGAAAATCACCCCGGTGTAATAGAAGAAGTCAACGAGCTTCGCGCTCGGGTAGTGGCTTTGGAGAATATGGTGCAAAGGTTATAAACACCAGCAACACCAGCAGCATAAACAGTACCACCATCAGCAACACCAACAGTACCATTACCACCACCAACAACAACCGCATCGCAAACCTCAACTTCACAATCTGTCCCATGAGCATCGACGTCATACGCCCTGTAGATACTAAGGAATACCACAACGATGAAGTATTGATTCATAACTTCATTGGGAAAACATTCTACGACGATTATGTAATTTCTAAAGTTTAGAAATTATCTATCCTAGCCTTAACCATAAATCAAGTGAGTTTAATTTAATATTAACTCATTAAATCTATATTACATCTGAAGAAATATACACATATATTTCCATAAAGACTGTAACAAAATTCTTTTGTACAAAATATTAATTGTGACATTTTTTTTAACGGGTAGGTAATACCCGAGAGATATATAAATTCACAATTAATATGTTACATTCTTCGAATCTGATTCATCAAATCATCCATTATACTCCCTACTTTCACAACAATATACATTCTTTTATAGAAATCAAAATAACCATACTCATTCAAAAATCTAATTACATATTCTGATTTTGAAATCGCCGAATTTAATTCAAGTTATAAACGATATCATCACTCTTAGATTCTTACATCTTTCAAAGCTATACTTTAACTTCAAAACTGTGTTAGAACATCGTATGTATATTAACGATTATAATCTGTGTTCAAGCCCTTCGAAATACCTGAAGACACTTCAAATAATGAACAATCGAGATGATGATCCAACCACATGTTATCCACAGTTACGTACCTGAAAAACTCTTGAAACCAAAGTCATAATTTAACATGTATCCATGTCAGACCTTTTGGCATTTACTAGCTAAAATAACTTTTCAATCCCTTCTAAAAATAGACGATTTTGTCACAGCTCCAGCAAACCAACTTCAATTGTTCATTCGAATAAGCCTTATTATAATGATTACCCCTTCATCATTATTACCGGGGAACCTTTCATATCTCGCCACATTAGCAGTAAACTTATTAACAACTTCATTGATCTTTGACTTTCCGAAAAATCTTTATATTTATCAAAATCCCATCATTTACTCATCTGCATCTTGTAACGAGAATTGCCATATGAATCATCAGAAATTAGCAATCAGTATTTTGAAATCTCGCAGCATGTCTACGCCAACAATTATATGTGTCTATCTTCTGGACTTATATACTTTGAATGTGAAGTTTCTGAAAAACACCCTAAACTGCGAACTAGTTCTCGAAATACTGATGAAGCATCAAAAACTGTAAACGATCTTAACAGTAAAAAGTTTGATGACAAAGAATAGTAAGGTGGAAAAGCTGAGAAAAAGAGAAGGTTTGGAACTGGAAAACGGATTGAACAGACTATGAAGGAGGCTATGGACAAATCACAAAGACTAAATCTGCCTTCAAAGAATCCAAATGATTCAGTGCCTGCTAAAGTCATTAACGAATACCTTACTATTTATTCTAAACCTTTACAGACAAATCTTCATCATCATCCATCAATATTAGAAATTCTAAGATATTATCATATCTTTCATTATAAATATCCACGATATTTCTGAAGATATTTTCACAACAAATCTTATCTGAAGTCATTTATCTCTTTGCGCTATCAGTGTTACATCATATAAGAAACTATTAGTTTCTATATTCTATAAACTTTCGAGTTTAAATTATGAATGTTTTGAAGTAGTGTTGGGAACTGAAGCATGAGTTAGTATAATATAATGACACTTGATCAATGTGATTATATTACAGTAAGTCATGCTGAGTTTCTAATGGGACATGACGATTCACAGACCATGCCGTCATCATGTTCCACGTTACACGACTCTTGTATTCTATTTAATCTCTAAAAATATCAAGAATATATTTTCTTGATGATTCGGTCTTTTCAGGGTATTCTGGTAAATTAACAAATCAAGATCGTGCCATTACCATTTCCTTCTTAGAACATTAACTATGTTCATTCTGAAATTCATATCTGCGAATACTGGACCATTACAAACGTTGCTTAATCGTAAGAAGAAGAAACGAAAGGACAAAACTCCAAAATAGAAATTGGAGTATAAATCGCAGCAAATAGAAGGGAGCATTAACTGTGGATGTCAATGATTATAGAAGACAAAAGCAGGGGCTTTGAAATATAAGGGAAGATATAAAACCCAACAACCACCCAAAAATTATAAACCGTATATATCGATGCATATAGCAATATAAAGACACGGAAGAACTAAAAACACTATAAAACCGAGAGTATGGTAGAAGTAAATAGATTCTTCCGGAGGCAGATGAAAAAGAAGAACGACAAATATGAAAGTGAGGAGTATATCGAGAATCAGTACTGGATGAAGCATATTGACAAATACTTTAAAATATGAGTTGAGGGAGAAAGAATAGAAGGTGTTAGTTGTAAGGAAACGAAGGAGGTGAATTTATAGTGAAATACCCGACAGAGAAATCAAGATGGATTATCGTATTAATTCGAAGAGAATCATAATCTCCTTAATCACCGAAGCATCAAATCCAACATAGATTACAAAGATTTTCTTTAAATTCAGAGATCAATTGTGATGACGTCAAAAGATATGACGAATCACTATAATCTTATTTCCTTCATTTACGATAACTTCCCTCATACGCTTTGAGTAATCGAATTATTTTATCCATACTTCTTAGACATGATAAAACTTCATAATCGTCATAATAACATTCTCATTGTTAGCCATAACGACCTCTATCAAATTTCGGGGACGAAATTTCTTTAACGGGTAGGTACTGTGACGACCCGAAAATTTCCGACTAAATTTAAACTTTATCTTTATATTATTCTGACACGATAAGCAATGTTTGTTAAGTTAAATCTCAAGGATTTTAAACTATGTTTATACATTCATTTAAACCTCGACCAAATTCCAATGATTCACGAACATTAAATGAACATATATGAATATGTATGTATATGTGTATATGTTATAAATTGAAAATGTCAACAAAGTATTTAAAAGTATAATGCTTTATATGAACGTATTTGTTTCAATATGATTATCGACGAAATTAAAAAAATATATATTAAATGATTGAATTATCAGAAACATTGAATTATGATTACAAGTCTCTGTTGAGAGGTCCACTATGATTTGAGAAATCTATTCCTCTTAACGATATTCAGAATAATTTGTAAAGCTATTTATAAATAAAAATAAAAAGTGTCATTTACGAAAGTTAGACAAAAGCTAGTGGAGAATTGGTTTCCATAATATTCTATTAATCTATTTTCAAACATACAAAAACGTTTTCAGTTTAAAAAAAAACTTTATTATTAAACTTTTATAAATATCTAGAATCACTTTTGACAACTCATTACTTAACCAGTATAATAAATATAACGATATTTATATTTTATTTCATTAAATATATATAACGATTTAAATTAATATTATATATATTTATACGCGTATTATACATACATAGTTTTTATACTTTTACTATACTTTAACTTTACATTTACTTTACTTTTACTTTACTTTAACTTTAATAATTCACTTTAATAATTCATACTTTAATAATTCACTTTAATAATTCATACTTTAATAATTCACTTTAATAATTCATACTTTAATAATTCACTTTAATAATTCATACTTTAATAATTCACTTTAATAATTCATACTTTAATAATTTACTTTAATAATTCATACTTTAATAATTCACTTTAATAATTCAAAAATCTATTATAAATAGAATTCAATAGGTTTCATTATTTCATAGAAACTTGAAAATATATTTCTCTAAACTCTCTCAATCGATTTACATATATATATATATATATATATTTGCTCTGTATTATTTCAAGATATTATTAGTATACATAAAATATTACGACGGAGTGATGTCCGAGTGATTTCAAAATAGTTTTTTGAATGAGTCGAAGCTAAGGAAATTATGGGTTATAGCTATGGAAGTGATGGGTATGGTTCATGGGTATGCTCGTGAGGTCAATCTAGTGTTTATCATCTCCGTTGCGTCTACGTACTTTCCGGCAATATTGAATCTCAATATTGATACGTGAGCACTCATAACTTAACTTTTATATATCAATAGTGTATCCCTGACTAGTGCTCGAGTATATAGGATTATGCATGCTTGTACATTCGATATTGTCCTTAGATAGGTTTGTTGAATCCTGAATTAGATACATATGCTACTGAGATAGGGTATATGATATGCATGTCATTGGAAAGCTAGCGAAAAATTAAGAACTTTTCATTTAGATATCGAATGGTTTCGATGAACGGATTTGAAGTTATAGTCAACTGAATTTTAGTATTATTGTTAAAATGATTATTATTACTATCGTCGTTATTATTTTAATAGAAATATCATTGTTATTATAAAATATCATTATTACTATTATGTTAGTATTATCATTTTATCTTAATAACATTTTTAGTAAATATAAATATTGTTATTTTTTTTATAGAATAATAATAATTATTATTACAAAATAATACAACTTTTACTTATTATTATTATGATCAATATTATTTTATCAAATAAATAGGGGATACAAAGATATTTTTCACCACGCGTAATATAATTACATTAATAACACTTACCACTATAGTTTTAAGATATTAAGTGAACTTTATAAATTTTACTACTTAAGATATATAAAAGTATATTTTATCATATATAAACGTTAATATAAATTTTTATTAATAAATGACTTTTATTATTATAAAATCTAATAAATATATTTAAATATATAAAATGACTATAGTTAAGTTATATAATAAACACGTATAAATTTTAGAAGTCATTTTGGGTCAAGTTGACTTTTGTTGACTTTTTCATATTAGTCTCGAGCATTAGGATTGTGGTACACTATAACTTGACCAAAAATTGTTAGACAAATATTGACCAACATATAAATATATATAATTAATATAGGTTCGTGAATCCGAGGCCAACCTTGCACTTGTTAAATGACGTTATATGTATTTTTACTACGAAATACAGTATGGTGAGTTTCATTTGCTCCCTTTTATATATATTTTTGGGACTGAGAATACATGCGCTGTTTTTATAAATATTTTACGAAATAGGTACAAGTACTAAAACTAATTCTACGTGGGTTTAAACCAAAAATATACCCTTAGCTTGGTAACATTAAACTACTTGTCTATGTACGGTAGGCGCGAATCATAAAGATAGATCTATTGGGCCTGACAAACCCCATCCTGATTATGGGATGTTTTAGTACTTCGAAGTTATTTTAAACATACCTGATCTGGTGTACTTCAGAGAGTAAAACATGAACGTTAAGGCTTGTTACCGGGTGCCTACAACTTATAGAATACTTTTATACACTTGCGAGTGTACATATATTTATAAACGGAAATCTTGTGGTATATTAATATATTGAAATGATTGTTATGATAAACCTATGAACTCACCAACTTTTTGGTTGACACTTTAAAGCATGTTTATTCTCAGGTATTAAAGAAATCTTCCGCTGTGCATTAACTCATTTTAAGGATATTACTTGGAGTCATTCATGGCATATTTTGAAAGACGTTGCATTCAAGTCATTGAGTTCATCAAGATTATTATTAAGTCAATTATAGTTGGATGTATTATGAAATGGTGTGCATACCATCAATTTTTGTTGTAAAGAAAGTTTGTCTTTTAAAAACGAATGCAATGTTTGTAAAATGTATCATATAGAGGTCAAATACCTCGTGATGTAATCAACTATTGTGAATCGTTTATAATGTATATGAACGGGTCCTTTCATTCTAGATCTTTGATTGTGGTGGTATCTTTATCAATTTGGAGTTTAGATTCTTTATCCTTTGTGTTCTTATTTTCAGAGTTTATACTCTGTTTTTGGGCTGTTACTATTACACTTTGTGGGGTTTTCTATTCAGATATGTTGGGTGAAGAAAGTTTGTTCTAAATTGCATTTTTAAAGTCATAATTATGCATCAAAGTGGTATCAGAGCTTAGGTTGCTAATCTGAAGCTTTCTTATCATTTTTATTATTATTTTAGTTCATACTCTATTTTTGAGCTGAAAAGCTTATTTCCAGATCTGTTCGATACTTTGATTCAAAAGGTAACTGATGGTTCCTGACTTTATCTTATTTCCGTAACCATAACCGCAGGTGTAGCTCCCCATGGTGTTCATTTAAGTTCTCATAAATCTCACTACGGTTTGGCTTGGTACAAATATTTCTCTTTCGCCCAGGGGAACACGACAATCAGAGAAGAGATAAGGGTAATTTTACAATGAATGAGGATAAGTGTTGAAAGAGGGCTTACTCTCCTTATCGTATCAAGAGAGTGTTAAAAGTCAACTAGAGGACTCCATGCTACTGGTCTAAAAGTAGAGAGAGGAATTCCTCTAAGCCGTATGATCAATGTCAATAACATTTCTCGATGCTTCTCTACATGGACCTTTCTTCTGGTTGATTCGAACCAATCAAGCTACTTTCCTTTTAGTAAATGGTAAGAAAAAAGATGTTGTACCATTTAAAAGAAAATAAATGTTTTATAGGCGATCATCAATGAGGGCCTTCATACTATCTACTCTAGAATCAGTCACTTTTTCCTCGTAATTCTCAATTGTCAGATTATGCCCTTGCGACTCTAGACTTTAAATAAACAAAATCCATTGAGAAACCCAAAATCTTTCTGCTCCTCCGCTTCAGTCTTCCTTCTTCGGATTTGAAATGGCTGAGATTCCTAGAAATATGACTCTTGTTGAAGCTCATAATCTTCGAAGAGATAGAGCTATTGAAGCTCTGCAACATCAGATGTTAAGAATGGTTAAATTGTTGGAAGATGGTGTAGCAAGAAGAAATGGAGCTAGATCTAAAAATGGAGATATAACCCTTGTATCTTCTAGTACTGAATCTGAAGATGGTAGCCATGGATCTACTGATGGATCTCATGCTTCTTCACAATGAAGAAGAAGGCATTGGAAACAAGCTGATGATTTGAAAGATATCAAGATAGATCCACCTGAGTTTGAAGGGTCTTCTAATCCTGAAGATTACTATGAATGGGTTTAGACCATGGATCGAATTATGAAGGTTAAAGGCTATGATGATAAAAAGGCATGAAAGTTGCTGTAATCAGGCTAAAGATGTATGCTTTAATGTGGTATGACAATATGGAAAAAGGAAAGGCAGTATGAAGGGAAGAAGACAATTAAAACATGGTCAAAATAAAAAGAGTGTATGTAGAACGATTTGTTCCACAAGCTTACAAATAAGATCTGTATATACAGATGAATACACTAAAGCAAGGCAACATGAATGTTTATGATTACATTAGAGATTTTGAGCAGCTTAAGATTCGTACCAATGTCAAAGAAGCTGAAGAATACACTATAGCAAGATTCGTTGGAGGCTTGAATGCTTCTATTGCTGATCAAGTTGAAATGCAACCTTTATAGACTTTTGAGAGTGCTTGCAAGCTGGCTATTTAAGTAGAGAGACAGGCGAAAAAGAAAAATAATTTTAAGTCTTATTCCAAACCAACAGTGCTGCCTATGAAGGGCAAATCCTCAATGCTGCCTAAGCATGGCGAGGCAGAATCAAAAGCATTTAAAGGTAAAGAAAATGTTGTAGCTGGTAGTCCTAAAGATGATAGAAGGAAATGCTTCAAGTGCTATGGATTTGGGCATTTTCAAGCTCAATGTCCTAACCAGCGTGCTCTTATGCTAAAGGAGGTTGAAGATTTGGAAAAAGGGTTTTGAAACTGAACCAGAATATGATGAATTTGATAATGAAGAGTTTGTTGCTGCTGATATTGGAGAGTTTTTGATGATTCAGAGAGTAATGCACTAAGTAAAAGCTATTGAAGATAAGAGCCAGCGTGAAAACATCTTTCATTCAAGGTGCACAGTCAAAGGCAAAGTATGCAGCCTGATTATTAATAGTGGCAGTTGTGCTAATGCAGCATCTGCTCACATGGTGGAAAAGCTTGAGCTGGTTACAAAGTAGCATCCTCATCCCTCCAAACTTCAATGGCTTAACCAAGCCAATGAGGTAAAGGTCACTCGCCAAGTTACTGTTCTATTTTCTATTGGTAGTGTGTACCATGATGAGAGTACTTGTGATGTTATTCCTATGGATGCTTTTCATTTGTTGCTCTGTAGACCTTGGTTATTTGATAAGTATGTCTATCATAATGGACACCAAGATACTTGCTCACTGTATGCGAAGGGTAAAAAGATCACCCTCACTTCTTTAAAGCCTGGTGAAATACCTAGATTTGACCCTACTACAAAGAATGATAAGACTTTGTTTATGACTCAAGCTGAAGTTGATACTGAGTTAAAGGGTGGTAATGGTGCTTACTTGTTACTACTGGTTGAGAGTGATGAGTTGAACCAGCATGATGAAGTACCTGCTCGGGTAAAACCATTGTTATCTGAATTTACTGATGTGTTCCCAACTGAATTACCTGCTGGTTTACCACCAATCACGGGTATTGAACATCAAATTGATCTTGTACCTGAATCTGTTCTTCCTAATAGAGAAGCTTATCGATGTTCTCCTCATGAATCAAAATAATTAGAAATGCAAGTTAATGAGCTGGTTGCAAAGGGTTATGTTAGAACCAACATGAGTCCTTGTTCAGTACAAGCTTTGATGGTTCCATGAGAATGTGTGTAGACAACAGAGCTATTATCAACATCACCATCAAGTATATGTATCCCATACCAAGATTAGATGATATGCTGGATGAGCTGCATGGTTCTTGTGTATTCTCCAAAGTTGATCTTAGAAGTGGGTGTCATCAGATTCGAATGAAAGAAGGTGATGAATGGAAGACAACTTTCAAGATCAAAGGTGGGTTATTTGAGTGGTTAGTTATGCCTTTTGGTTTATCCAATGCACCCAGCTCATTCATGAGACTTATGAATGAAGTGCTCAGGCCACTTATTGGGCAGTTTGTGGTTGTTTACTTTGATGACATTCTAGTTGTGACGCCCCGTACAAAACCATCGTGTACGATTCACCAACAATAGGATCTTTACACGGTTGAATACTACATGCTGTTTGAAAACCAGTTTGCATTCATAAAAAGATAACGTTTTACAAAAGATAGCGCGCATCCTACGAATAGGAACATAAACATAATTATTTGACCCTAAGATCGTTACAAAGCCATTGTTTGAAATTAACATAAACTACGAATGCAAAAGAAAAGTTCCATGATTGAGACATCTCTAGTAATGCAGCGGATAACTAATACAGCAGGTCCTTAACAGCAATTCAATAACAGCATGACAGCAAATCTAACAGCGAAAGCAAGAAACCTCTAGGCACCTGAGAAATACACGCTTAAAAGTCAACACGAATGTTGGTGAGCTATAGTTTAAGTTGTAATAGTAACGTAAGGTAGGCCACGAGATGTCAGTGTAACAAACAGTATGAAAAGTATATGTATAACCGTGGGCACCCGGTAACTAGACTTAACTTTTATAACCTCCTGAAAGTACACTTGGCGAGTGCGTATGTTCACGAAGTATTAAACACCCGTTAAATGCTAGCGCGACTAGCCCGAGTGGGGATGTCAAACCCTATGGATCCATATCTAAGATTCGCGTTCACCGGTTCAAAAACCAATGACTAAACGTTACCGTGCTAAGGGGAATGTTTATGCCGTTGTATAACCCACACACATATAAAGTTTAAGTACTCGTGCCTAACATGTAAAACGTAAAAAGCGCATGTATTCTCAGTCCCAAAATAGTTAAAGTAAAAAGGGATGCTATAACTCACAGTGATAAAAGTGGTAAAGTCGGTAATGAAAGTACGCAAGTAGTAAGTCGGTCCGAAAGGTCGTCAACCTAAATCAAATGTTACTAGGTCAGTAGGTTGTCTTTATAAATTCTAATAGTGCATAAAATAAGTTTAAGTGTCATCATCATCATCATTCATCATCATAAAAGCTAAGTAAGTTTGACAAGAATAGAGATCGAAACAATAGGCTGACTACGGTCAGCTGCTACGACCTCTACGTAAATCAAAAAGATGCATAGTTAGTGGCTATGGCTCCGTATATGAGTCCCCTAACAGCTGACCAATTTTCAGAACCTAACTCGTCTTTGTTTGACCGTGGCGACGGTTTAAGTGCGAGTAGGTCAGAAATTCCAGCACAACGTTAATAGGGTGTAGTGACTCTCGGAGGGCCATAAATCCTAAACCGTAACTCGGATTAAGACGAGGCCTAAACGGAAAATCATCTACTCGAACCAAACTAACTGAAAATAATCTTTCAATTAGCCCAGGTGGTCTAATCAGATAAGAAAATTAGTAGACAAGTACTCCGGTGGGGTTCTTGGTGCTTGATGCTCATCACGGTTCTCATCCTTGATGCTTGTAGCTTCAAGTGTACAACTCGTTGATGGTTTAGCATCACTTTTAACCAAGATTCTACCATCAATACACAATATGTTAAGACCAAGTGGTAACACAACTCATTTAAGAGTCTTAGATGGATGATGAACCAAGGTTACATCATATCCTTAGTCTCAACACAATTACAAGTCCTATTTACAACAAAGTTACAAACTTTACATCAATCAAACAAGTATGAACATGATCTAAGTCAAATGAAGTGATGGAACCCTAAGCTAGAGAGGTTGGATCCCTTTCACATAATTTATAAGGTCACAAAGCTAGAAAGATTGAACCTTTAGTGTTCTTGAAGATCTTGAAGCATAAAGCTTGGATCTTTAAGTTTCATGAAGACCATAAACACAAGTTTTGATCTTTATAACAAATCAACAAGATCATAAGCTAGAAAACTTAGATCCAACAACAAGATATGAAGATTCAAGCTAGAAAGCTTGCATTTTGGTTGTTCTTGAAGATCTTGAAGCATAAAGCTTGGATCTTTAAGATATATGAAGATAACAAACAAAAGTTTGAATCTTTTTAACAAAACAACAAGATTAAAGTAAGAAAAATATAGATCTACAAAGTTGGTGAAGATTCAAAGCTAGAAAGCTTGAATCTTCCATGTTCTTGAAGGATTCATGCTTGAATCAACAAGATATAATCAAGATCAAGTTAAAGGAACTTGATCTCCATGAAAGAATGATGATGATACACGAAATTGGAAGGGAAAAGAAGAAGAAAAAGAGAAAACTTACAAGTAATACTAGAAAGGAAAGAAAGAAAGAACAATTGTGTGTGAAAACCAAATGAGAGCTAGTGTTTGAATGAGGGAAATTGGCTAGTATTTATAAGCAAAATTTTTGACATGGATTGATGACTTGGAAGGGCCTAGGGCCGTGATTTTCAAAGGGGAGGGGAGGGGACACCATTTTGCTTTTTGGTTAGTGATTGTCTAAAGCATGTAATTATGCTAGAATCCCATGTAACAATATGGATAATCCTTATCCAAATGTTTGTATGACTCACTAATTAATTTATTTTATTTATTTTATTTATTATGGGTCACTAGTAATAATACTTGGGCTAATTAATTGGGCCACTAGCTAGTGTAGGGTGGACTAAGGTCCAATAAGGTAGAAAGTCCAACAAGACTAACTATTGTGATCTAGTAAATAATTAATTAAAATTAAGCATCCAAAAACCCAGGTAATTATTATTATAAAATAATAATTAATATTTCGCAGTTATAATATTCCAGTTACGACAAAAGTCAAACGTGTGCGCAGTCCGCGGGTTATTCGAAACGTTAAATAACACTAACGGTTATAAAAGCATCCGGTGAACAAGTTAAGTATCCTACGTACTCTAAGGCACGTTTTAACATATAATTGGAAGTAAACCATGTATATCAAGATTTCAGAGTATAAAGTAACACAGTACGCACAGATACGCAGTTTCGCTAAAATACAAGGCACAAAAGCAAGTCGAAAAAGTCGGGTCGTTACATTACCCACCTGTTATTGGAAATTTCGTCCCGAAATTTAAGCTGAAGGTGATGGAGTCGGAAAAAGGTGAGGATACTTCTGCTTCATTTGATCCTCTCACTCCCAGGTAAACTCAGGTCCACGCTTGGCATTCCATCGAACTCGTACAATTGGAATCTTATTGCGTTTCAAGGTTTTGACCTCACGGTCCATGATTTCGATAGGCTCTTCCACGAAGTGGAGTTTGTCATCAATCGTAAGTTCTTCCAATGGTATGGCAAGTTCCAGTGGAGCAAGGCACTTTTTCAAATTTGATACATGGAAGGTAGGATGAACGGTACTCAACTGAGTCGGAAGATCCAAACGGTAAGCGACGGGTCCAACACGCTCCAAAATTTCAAAAGGGCCAATATATCGCGGGTTTAACTTTTCGCGCTTTCCAAAGCGAATTACACCTTTCCAAGGTGCGACCTTCAACATTACTCGGTCACCTACGTTAAATTCGAAGTCTTTACGTTTAAGATTAGCATAACTCTTTTGGCGATCGCGGGCCGTCTTAAGTCTCGCTTGAATCTGAGAAATCTTCTCCGTCGTTTCATGGACTATCTCGGGTCCGGTGATTTGCACTTCGCCAAACTCGGCCCAACAAATAGGAGAACGGCACTTGCAGTCATACAACACTTTAAAAGGTGCGACTTTAATACTCGAATGATAACTGTTGTTGTAAGAGAATTCGGCTAGCGGCAGATGCCTTTCCCAAGACTTTCCAAAGTCAATAACACAGGCACGCAACATGTCCTCCAATGTCTGAATCGTTCGTTCACTCTGACCGTCGGTCTGTGGGTGATAAGCGGTGCTCATGTCGAGATGAGTTCCTAAGGCTTCTTGCAAGGAACGCCAGAATCTGGAAGCAAAACGGGGATCACGATCTGAGATAATTGCTAGAGGTACACCATGACGAGACACAACCTCTTTGATGTACAGTTGAGCAAGTCTCTCCATTGTATTTGTTTCTTTCATCGCTAGAAAATGAGCAGATTTGGTAAGACGGTCACGATAACCCAGATTGTATCGTATCCGCCCACCATTTTTGGTAGCTTCGTGATGAAATCCATCGTAATTGCTTCCCATTTCCATTGTGGGATTTCTGGTTGTTGAAGTAATCCAGATGGCCTCTGATGTTCAGCTTTAACCTTCGAACAAGTCAAACACCTCCCAACATAAGTTGCAACATCCTTCTTAAGATTTGGCCACCAATACTGTTCCTTGAGATCGTGGTACATTTTGCCAGCTCATGGATGAATCGAATATCTCGACTTGTGGGCTTCATCAAGTAAAAGGCTTAGTAAATCTCCATAACGAGGTACCCAAATTCTTCCGGCATAACATCGGAGTTCAGACTCCTTAACCTCGAATTTAGAGGCCAGGATGTTCAGGTATTCACGAGATATGTTCTCCTCCTTGAGAGCCTATTCTTGGGCTACTCGGATCTAGCTATGGAGGTTCGAATGGATGGTGATGTTCAGAGCCCGAACACGAAGAGGTACCGTTCTCTCCTTTCGACTCAGAGCGTCGGCTACAACATTGGCCTTACCAGGATGGTAACGAAGTTCACAATTATAGTCGTTCAGCGTCTCAATCCATCGTCATTGTCTCATGTTCAGTTGCTTCTGATCAAAGATGTGCTGGAGGCTTTTGTGATCGGTGAATATGGTACTCTTTGTTCCATAGAGATAGTGTCTCCACAGCTTCAATGCGAAGACCACGGCTCCAAGTTCGAGATCGTGAGTAGTGTAGTTTTGCTCATGAATCTTCAGCTGACGAGATGCATAAGCAATGACCTTCGTTCTTTCCATCAATACACAACCAAAACCATTCTTCGAAGCATCGCAGTACACAACGAAGTCGTCACTGCCTTCAGGAAGAGATAAGGTGGGTGCGGTGGTTAACTTCTGCTTCAGGGTTTGAAATGCTGCTTCTTGTTCGGTTTCCCAAACGAACTTCTTTCCTTTATGAATCAGTGCGGTCAAAGGACGCGAAATCAACGAAAAACCTTCAATAAACCTTCTGTAGTAATCGACAAGACCTAGAAATTGGCGAATGTGAGTCGGAGTAGTGGGTGTCTCCCACTTGCTGATAGCTTCAATCTTGGTGGGGTCAACTTTGATACATTGATCACTCACAATATGACCCAGAAATTGGACTTCCTTCAGCCAAAATTCACACTTGGAGAATTTGGCATAAAGCTGCTCTCGTCTCAAGAGTTCAAGCACTAACCGAAGATGTTGCTCATGTTCTTCTTTGCTCTTGGAGTAGATGAGGATATCATCTATGAAGACGATAACAAATTTATCCAGATAAGGCTTGCAGACACGATTCATGAGGTCCATGAACACGGCTGGTGCGTTGGTTAATCCGAACGGCATTACGAGAAACTCATAATGACCATAGCGGGTTCTAAACGCAGTCTTCATCACATCACTCTCTTTCACTCTCAACTGGTGATAACCGGATCGCAAATCGATCTTAGAGTAAACGCTTGATCCTTGCAGCTGATCAAAAAGATCGTCAATTCGGGGAAGAGGATATCGATTCTTGATCGTCAATTTGTTGAGTTCGCGGTAGTCGATACACATGCGGAAGGATCCATCCTTCTTCTTCATGAATAAAACGGGCGCGCCCCAAGGCGACGAGCTCGGTTGGATAAACCCTCGGTCGAGCAATTCCTACAGTTGACTCTTCAACTCTTGCAGTTCGGAAGATGCTAGTCGATAAGGTGCGCGAGCTACTAGTGCAGATCCCGGCACTAGATCGATCTGGAACTCCACTGCTCTTGGTGGCGGTAATCCATGCAACTCTTCTGGAAAGACGTCAAGGAATTCATTCACGATTCGCCCGTCACTCACACTCTTCTCCTCTGATTCTAAAGCCTCCATGTATGCTAAAACAGCAAGTCGTCCTTTCTTCATGATCTTCTGTGCTTTCATACAGCTAATGAGGTTCAGCTTCGAGTTACATCTCTCTCCGTAAATAGTCAATGGTTCACCATCTCCCTGTGGTATACGAAGAGCTTTATCTCCACAGATAATATCGGCCCTTACTTTAGCCAACCAGTCCATACCGACAATCACGTCAAAACTCCCCAATTTGATAGGTATTAAGTCAATTGCGAAATCCACACCAGCTATGTTAATAATAGCTCCTCGTCCAATTTGGTTAACTTTCTCAAGTTTCCCATTGACTACTTCTACTAGCATATTCTCTTCTAAAGGCACTAATGACCAATCTATCTTAGAGCAAAAGTTTCTACAGACATAGCTTCTATCTGCACCAGTATCAAATAGGACAGAGGCTAATAGATTGTTGATTGTGATTATACCTGTAACCAAGTCGGGGTTCTCACGTGCATCCCTTGCATTAACGTTGAAATCTCTACCACGCGGTGGTCCGCCGTCCTTCTTTTTATTGGGGCAATCATTCCTAAAGTGGCCCTGCTATCCACACTCATAGCATTTCCTTGGCCCATTTTGGTTTGTCCTCACAGCTGGAATGGGAATCTTGCAGTTCTTGCCAACGTGCCCGATTTTGTTGCATTTTTCACAGACCGCATTACAGTACCCGGTATGGTGCTTGTAGCACCTCTTGCACTGCGGTAGAGTACCCTTGTAGTTAGGGTTCGTGCTAGTGTTCGGGTTGGGGTTCCTTCCATCGTTAGGCCTCTTAGTGGGGGTTTGTTCATATGTTCTCCCCTTGTTGTTGTAGTCCCACTTACGCTTCTCACCACTGGCTCCTGATTCGGATTTACCCTTCTCCGGTTCTTTGCTGATAATTTGGTTCATAAGGGTATGCGCCATTCGCATAGCTGCCGGGACGTTGGGTGGATTAGAAGAGGTGACATTTCCTTGAATGGACTTGGGAAGTCCCCACAAGTAGCATTCCATTCTCTTAAATTCCGGGGTGACCATCGTGGGACACATCAACGCTAATTCCAAATACCTACGGTTGTAACCATCAAGATCGTTGCCCACAACCTTTAACTCCCAGAACTCAGCTTCCATTTTCTGTATCTCCATCCTGGGGCAGTATTCTTCGATCATGGCCCCCTTGAATTCTTCCCACGGGATGGCATAAGCCTCATCAATACCCTTAGCTTGAGCCAGTGTGTTCCACCAGGTTAGGGCGCCGTCTGACAGCGTACATGAGGCATACGTCGTTTTGTTCGCCTCTGAGCAGTTGCTGACGCGGAACACAGCTTCCAATTTCTCAAACCACCTAGTCAAACCAAGCCCCTCAGTGCCGCTAAAGTTGTGGGGCTTGCAGCTTTGGAACTCTTTGTAAGTGCAACCGTTCTGGACGTTCTGGTTAACCGGTGGGGCTGGGGGAATAGCATTTGCCATGGCTGCGGCTACTAGTTCCGCAATCATTTCCTCAATTTGGGCTGCTGTGGGTGCTGCTCGTCCGTTTGCCATTGCTCTTCTAAATAGAAATTTTGACTTAAGTCAAAATCCAGCATTTAATATATATAATAATACAGTATATGGTAAATAGGGGAACAACACAACGCATGCCAATTAAGTAACGCAACCAGGCACAAAGACCGCAAAACCAACATACAGTAATGTAAATAGAACACTGTGCAAGAATTAAACAATACAAAGTTCCATTCATTAATAAAGAGTTGCATACATTCGCTTAGGTTCGTACAATACATAAGTAAAACATGAACTACATACGAGATTACATAATGAAATCTACTACAAAGCCCTATGGTGACGGTGGGTAAAGGATGTCCATTACGTGGGACATCTGGTCCTCGGGCTCAGTTACCCGAGCACAGAGGATCTCCACTTCCCTTGCCAGTTCCTCGATAGAGGGATGGGCTGGCAGAGCAGGCGGTGCTGCTGGTGCAGGTGGTGCAGATGATCCGACTCCAGAAGTAGAGGCTGCAAAGCGGTAAGGCTTACGCATGAAAGGATCAGCAGGGTAAGGCACAACCCGCTTACGGGCGGTAACCCTACGACGCTGACTATGTGTGTTAGTGAACGCTCGACCTTCATTGATCCCCGGAATAACGGTGCCATCGAAACGGTACCGCTTCTTCGGCGGGGTGGAGGGTGGCTGTACAGGTGCATCATCAGGGTCCTCCTCGTCGGAGTCATCGTCACTAGAGTCGTCTGTGGATGAGTCGTCGGATGATGAATCGTCAAAAACAGCTGGAGGTGGCGGCGATCGGCGACCGGTAGTCATGATCCGGTATCTGAAAGGTGGGATCGGTATGACACGTCCATCAGGAAGGCATCGGCACCAATGGTTATGCTCATTACGGAACGTCCCCGTATTCCCCGGGAATCACAACACCACCGGAGCAGGGCTGTGGTTCCGAGGGTTCTGGGGCAAGTAGAGCTGGAATCTCCGGGGGGTCCTGGGCTCCGCCTGAGGTAACCACTGGGGCAGGCGTATGGCTGCTGTGTTCTGGAGGATGAAGCGCCGGGGTCACTGGTTAACGGGACCTGTGTGTCAGTAGCAGCAGTAGGTGAGGTGGCTGACGAGTCTGAATCACTGCCCAAAATGATGACAGGTGGAATATCCGACATCTGAACAAGGAAAAATAACTTTTCAGTGTCAGTAAGTCATAGAGCAAGCACGTATTAGGCACTACAGCAACCTAGCATGGCAGTAATAATAAGAGTGCTAAACAGAAATAACATGTGAAAGCAGATAGTAATCATGCAATAGCGGGAATAAGCATACAACAAGTTCGCATGGCAGTGAAGATAAGCAATAGCATGCAGTAAGATCATACAGCTGAAAAAGTAGACAAAAGCATGTAGTAAGTTTCGCAGAAAAAAGTAAACTAGCAAGTTATAGATTAGTCCTATTAGTGAATCCTACTTGGTCCGGTCTAGACTCACTAATGCAAGCTAATTCCCTACAACCAATGCTCTGATACCAAATGTGACACCCCGTACAAAACCATCGTGTACGATTCACCAACAACAGGATCTTTACACGGTTGAATACTACATGCTGTTTGAAAACCAGTTTGCATTCATAAAAAGATAACGTTTTACAAAAGATAGTGCATCCTACGAATAGGAGCATAAACATAATTATTTGACCCTAAGGTCGTTACAAAGCCATTGTTTGAAATTAACATAAACTACGAATGCAAAAGAAAAGTTCCATGATTGAGACATCTCTAGTAATGCAGCAGATAACTAATACAGCAGGTCCTTAACAGCAATTCAATAACAGCATGATAGCAAATCTAACAGCGGAAGCAAGAAACCACTAGGCACCTGAGAAATACACGCTTAAAAGTCAACACGAATGTTGGTGAGCTATAGTTTAAGTTGTAACAGTAACGTAAGGTAGGCCACGAGATTTCAGTGTAACAAACAGTATTAAAAGTATATGTATAACCGTGGGCACCCGGTAACTAGACTTAACGTTTATAACCCCCTGAAAGTACACTTGGCGAGTGCGTATGTTCACGAAGTATTAAACACCCGTTAAATGCTAGCGCGACTAGCCCGAGTGGGGATGTCAAACCCTATGGATCCATATCTAAGATTCGCGTTCGCCGGTTCAAAAACCAATGACTAAACGTTACCGTGCTAAGGGGAATGTTTATGCCGTTGTATAACCCACACACATATAAAGTTTAAGTACTCGTGCCTAACATGTAAAACGTAAAAAGCGCATGTATTCTCAGTCCCAAAATAGTTAAAGTAAAAAGGGATGCTATAACTCACAGTGATAAAAGTGGTAAAGTCGGTAATGAAAGTACGCAAGTAGTAAGTCGGTCCGAAAGGTCGTCAACCTAAATCAAATGTTACTAGGTCAGTAGGTTGTCTTTATAAATTCTAATAGTACATAAAATAAGTTTAAGTGTCATCATCATCATCATTCATCATCATAAAAGCTAAGTAAGTTTGACAAGAATAGAGATCGAAACAATAGGCTGACTACGGTCAGCTACTACGACCTCTACGTAAATCGAAAAGATGCATAGTCAGTAGCTATGGCTCCGTATATGAGTCCCCTAACAGCTGACCAATTTTCAGAACCTAACTCGTCTTTGTTTGATCGTGGCGATGGTTTAAGTGCGAGTAGGTCAGAAATTCTAGCACAACGTTAATAGGGTGTAGTGACTCTCGGAGGGCCATAAATCCTAAACCGTAACTCGGATTAAGACGAGGCCTAAACGGAAAATCATCTACTCGAACCGAACTAACTAAAAATCAACTTTACAGTAGTCCGGTGGGGTTCTTGGTGCTTGATGCTCATCACGGTTCTCATCCTTGATGCTTGTAGCTTCAAGTGTACAACTCGTTGATGGTTTAGCATCACTTTTGACCAAGATTCTACCATCAATACACAATATGTTAAGACCAAGTGGTAACACAACTCATTTAAGAGTCTTAGATGGATGATGTGTAACAACCAAACCAACCCGCATTAAACCGCGTTAAATTTACAAAATAAAAAAAAATTTGCTGAACTGCCACCTGGCGCGGCGCGCCAAACCTGACTGTCCGGAAAGTCTTTAAATGCGAAAATGTTTGACTAGTTTCCGACGTATTTAGAGAAAATGCTTTTAACCGCATGTTCAATATATAAAAACTAGCGCGTTCCATTAATAAAATTATGTTTACGAAGCGGGGCCCACATCGACCCAAATTACCCTTTAAGTATCAAAATACAATTTTCGACCATAAGACTTTTAATACAAAACAAAGCCGAGCATGGCGATTGGGGATACGCTACCCAATCCTAATAAATCCAAAAGCAAGCCTTCTACGCAAACTATTCAAGTCCTCTAATCCTCGCGCTTACCCGAGCCACCATCCGCATGCAATCTATAAAAAAGTCAACAACGAGAGGGTAAGCTAACGCTTAGTGAATGATAATATACTACATACATATATATGTATAAAATGGACACGCCACAAAATAACAAATACCGCATACCGAGGCATCCATATATAAGGCACTACACTAAGCATACCGTACGATCTCTAAGCAACGAGCTAAAGATACAACAACAATATAAGTTCACCAACGACGATGTGAACAACGCCAAATAGCTACACCCGGAGGGTTAGCTACAACACAACAATACATTAATATAACAATATAAACGAACAAGGTTAACACCTTAACCCAATACAGAGAACCAAATACCACAATGATGATTGGCCGAACTACACGAGCCTTAGTAATCCGAAACCACACGAGATTACTATCTTCACAACATCGAGGTTGACCGAACTACACGAGCCTTAGTAATCCGAAACCACACGAGATTACTACCTCAATAAGATGACCGAACTACACGAGTCATCGTGAATCCGAATACACACGCGATTCACTTCTCAACATTAAACTCTTCGCCATTAGGGTTATATCAACCACATCACAACCACGTGTGATAATGTACACGCGAACGTGTACTTCGCCAAAGATGGTCAACCAAAACGCACAACCGTGCCAATTGGACTCATGCAAAAGTCCATCAAGTCCACCTACATGTGAAGTGAGCTCTATAGCCGAGAATCACTTCACCCGACCCGCACCCATCCTACACATACATATGCACATAGGATATTATCACTCACCTTGAAGTCTTGAAGAATGCTTCCAAGTAATCCGCAACTCGCCAATGGAAAGTACCTATTCCATTATCACAATTACAACAATACACTTAGAGTGGATTTACAAATCAACCCAATTCGTCACTTAGTGCAATTTCGACCCAAATGCACTTCCAAGCACAAACCGTGCCCAAAACTAACCAATAATCACTAACACAAGTGAGAATGGTCCTAATACGCCAATTAAACCCGAACTCAAGTGTTAAACACGTGTCATACCCATTTTGACACCAAAACCCTAATTTTGACCCATAAAGGTCAAAATCTCATTCTTTACAAATTTTGACACCAAAACACATTTAACTCGGTTTTATACTTCAACTTAATCCATTTTAAGTTTATAAACCTCATTAAATCGCCAATTGGGTCATAATCACCACCAAACTCTAATTTGACCCAAAGTCACAATTAGTCAACCAAATAACCTTAAATGGGTTTCAATACTTCCATAATCACTAACTTAAGTGATTAAACTCAATTTCAAGTCCTAAACATGGCCAATTAGTTCTCCAACCCAAAATCCACCAACAATTAACAATAAACCCAATTACTAGCATCACTAAACCCATTTCATCATCTAAAAGGGTTTTTCATCAAACTAACTCAAACCCTAACTTGAATATCAAATCAAATAGATGAAATTTGGAGTTTGAGCTTACCAATACTATCACCGCGTAGCTAAGAACGAGAGGAACAACTTTAGAACCCGAGCTTTTGATCCAAACGGCCTCCTTCTTCTCCAAAACCCCAAATCTCTCTCTAGAATCTCTCTCTCTCTCTCTAGATAGTTGGGAGTGATGAATGGATGTGAAAATGATCCAAAACTGATCCAAACCAGCTAATATGGCTCACAAATCTGGCCCCAAGTGAAATTACCCAAATACCCTTCATTTAAACCAATTAAAACAAAGGATTCTGTCAGCGCCAAATGGCGCGGCGCGCCCCAAACCCGCGCGGTGCGCGATCCTACTGAAACAGTTTCTTTTGCATTTTAATTTATATACAATAAAACCCACACCCTTGAACACCATAATACACAAGTATACAAGATAAATATTCGGGTTTTACAACTCTCCCCCACTTAAACTCGATCACGTCCTAGTGATCCTCGTCACTTAACCAAACGGACCACACTCCACGGTCCTCAAACATACGTCCCAATCCGACTTTCCTAGGCAACTCTTCCCAATGAATCACCTCTAACAACCAAAATCGTCACACGCGATTTAACAAATCACAATCCGAGCACTAAAACCATGCTCAATCCCTCACATCGGGAAACTCAACCAATCTCGAACCGAGATATCAATCCCTTAGCGTACTATTACCGAGTATAACGCCAAAAGCAACAAGGTCTCAACCTAAGGTCAACAACCCGAAACGATGAAGACCGAACCAAACGAACCCTTACGGATTACACCAATCACTAAACATCCCTTGTAGTGCGCCATACGACCAATACACAACTACCGTAACATCATAATCCAACGGCTAGAACCGATAGCGCCCAAAACGACTATGGAAACGCAAAGCCCAAGGTGTACGAAATCAACCATCGTCACACCCGTAACAAACATGTGAGCGAAACACGGCTATCGCCTCACTAATCCCACAACATGGTCCTCACGACCCCACCATCGACGTATAAAACGACCGATAGTTCCCGTAACATGGTCCTTACGACCCTACCATTGGTGTATCAAACAACCAATAGATCACATGACACGAAGGCTGGCCGAAAACACACGCGTCCTAGTGAATCCGAACTACACGCGACTCACTACCTTCACCACAACAACAATCGGGAATGGCCGAACTACACGCGCCATAGTGAATCCGAACTACACGAGAGTCACTATCCCGGAGGAATGACCGAACTACACGAGTCAATTGTGAATCCGAACTACACGAGATTCACTCCTCAATACAATGACCGAAACCACACGAGTCATTCGTGAATCCGAACTACACGAGATTCACTTCCACAACATCGAGGTTGGCCGAACTACACGAGCCTTAGTAATCCGAAACCACACGAGATTACTACCTCAATAAGATGACCGAACTACACGAGTCACCATGAATCCGAACTACACGAGATTCATTCCAATAAGATGACCGAACTACACGCGTCATCGTGAATCCGAAAACACACGCGATCCACAATCTTAACACAGGAATGGTACTCGCATTTCCCACCGGTACTCGCATTTCCCGATAGTGTTACACCATACCGACATAACACTACTCCCTTGATGAAGTCAGCGGACCCCGAAGGTCATGCTCCACCAATCACAACACCGGATGAAGTCAGCGGACCCGAAGATCATGCTTCACCGATCACAACACCGGATGAAGTCAGCGGACCCGAAGATCATGCTTCACCGATATAACACCACGCTCATGATGAAGTCAGCGGACCCCGAAAGTCATGCTCCACCAATCACGTATTCCCATGATGAAGTCAGCGGACCCTAAAGATCATGCTTCATCAAACAACCATACCATAATCGAGCAAGAACCACCTATACCAAACATAGGTACCAAACAATAATTCTCCACAAGAGAACCCGACACACACCTCCCTTAACCGGAGGATTTCACCTTGCTCGCCAAACACGTCCATTATCTCTCTACGAGATTTACCACGTTACCACCTCAGTGATGATTCAAATCCAAACCATAAGTACAATTTATCCGAAATTGTACTCTACCACAAATCGACCCAACCAGGTCTCGACAACATTTTCCGGATCTACCAATAGCATCATCCGAAATCTCACACTAAAACTTCCTCGTGCGGGAGTGTAACTCCCCCACTTAGAACCACGTTCCATATCCACAACTCGTACAACCGCACAATGCTACCACAGGTAGACTTTACCAACAATTGGGCTCACGCGACCCATTACCAAATCTTGCTCCAACCTTGAGCACACGAAGGATTTTAACCAACCCTTAAACACTTTGTACAAAAAGTGTACCGCAACACAATCGGAGTCGAACACCATGCTAGTAGGTATAAAAGAGGCACCTAATGTCGCGTCATAAAGACTCCATTACCAACACACATCGAGATTTAAAACACTCGATCTCAAGGGTTCCAACCAACCGACGAACCTCATGATTCGTCACTTCAACATCAAAGCGAACACGCGCTTAACAACCAAACACCAAAACCATTTCCGTGGCTTGGTAGAAACGTTTCCCAAATACTAAGGAATGCTTGGTTGCACCAAGTCTTACGCCCTTCGCCCGTCAATCAAACATCAACATAGGGTACTTCCATTAGGAACGTCACCCATAGCATAACATGCACAACAAAGGCACGCAACTCAAACCTCAAACGGCATTTAATAAATAATCAAAAGACATATTTATCAAAATTACACGTACCTTAACGTCTCCTGGTCGCACCCGTCCCCGCTAACTTGGGACATTCCGACTTAAGATGTCCTTCTTTTTGGCAATTGAAGCACACCATACCATCACCCTTTGGTACCGAACATTCCCAAGACTTGTGACCCCTCACGCCACAATTGTAACATCTAGCCGCACTAGAATCCGACATACCCGTTCGCGTACCACCCGTGCTCACACTCGGACCCTTAGCCTTCTTACTCGGAGCACCATAAGAAACGACCCTTCGCTCACTTGAAGGTTCACCCTTTTTCGATCGTGAATACGACTCGAAACCTCTAGCCAAGTCGAATAATTCCGAAAACGATTTCGCTTGACCCCGGCTAATTTTACTTTTCAAGTCATCATTCAAGGTCCTATAGAAATCCCCCATCAACAAACGATCATTCCCCAAATACTCCGGACAAAAACGAGCCTTCGCCATAAAGGTCGTCTTGAGAGTACTCAAATCCATAGATCCTTGTCGCAAATTTCGCAACTCATTACGCAATTCCTTCAAATCGGCCAAGTCCGGAACTCCTCGAAGAATTCCTCCTTAAAGTCGTCCCACGATAAAGCCATAAACGTCTCGCCACCGACAAGATCAATCTTACCATCCAACCAATCCCTTGCCCTACCCCGCAACAAACTCGTAGCGAGTCTCGTCTTTCTCTCAGGAGGGCAATCAATAGTACGGAAACACCCTTCGACGTCCGAAATCCAAGTTGTGCTTACCAAAGGATCCGGCTTTCTGTCATACATCGGGGGTTTAGTCCTCATGAAGCTCTTAAGATAACGCTCCATTTCACCACTACTTTGAAGTTCAGAATACCTCCTTTCCATTCTTTCTTCTAAAGCACCCATTTGCTCCGCAACGGCGGCCGCAACCCTAGTGTTAAACTTCGCGTCATTCGCCTCGGTCTCGTTTCGCGTCGTCATTCTAAAGAATGCAAAACGATTAGTCCACGAACGTGTAAAACCGAACGCACGACACAGCCCCATCTTGCTAAACACTCATCGTACATCACTTGTTAGACACGATTTGCACCCGTAATAAGGGTTGCAAGTTCTTATTACGCACACATGCCGCATCGACTCGTTAGTACAACAACCGTCTCGCTCGATGATATACACAAGCACAACCAAAATTCTACGCGGTACAAACACACGCGAGAATTATTATCACAACACACAACATATTAATAATATCCGCATTACTAATATAAACGTTAGTCAACCTATAGCAAAGGCACTAACCAAACCCATTCCGACCCGTAATCCTACACGTCCCGCAACAATTTAAGCACACACAAGTCTAAGTCTAGGCACCTATCTCAAGTCACCAAAATCCCTTAGACCATGCTCTGATACCACTTGTAACAACCCAAACCAACCCGCATTAAACCGCGTTAAATTTACAAAATAAAAAAAAATTTGCTGAACTGTCACCTGGCGCGGCACGCCATATAGGCCTCGCGGCGCGCCAAACCTGACTGTCCAGAAAGTCTTTAAATGCGAAAATGTTTGACTAGTTCCCGACGTATTTAGACAAAACGCTTTTAACCGCATGTTCAATATATAAAAACTAGCGCGTTCCATTAATAAAATTATGTTTACGAAGCGGGGCCCACATCGACCCAAATTACCCTTTAAGTATCAAAATACAATTTTCGACCATAAGACTTTTAATACAAAACAAAGCCGAGCATGGCGATTGGGGATACGCTACCCAATCCTAATAAATCCAAAAGCAAGCCTTCTACGCAAACTATGCAAGTCCTCTAATCCTCGCGCTTACCCGAGCCACCATCCGCATGCAATCTATAAAAAAGTCAACAACGAGAGGGTAAGCTAACGCTTAGTGAATGATAATATACTACATACATATATATGTATAAAATGGACACGCCACAAAATAACAAATACCGCATACCGAGGCATCCATATATAAGGCACTACACTAAGCATACCTTACGATCTCTAAGCAACGAGCTAAAGATACAACAACAATATAAGTTCACCAACGATGATGTGAACAACGCCAAATAGCTACACCCGGAGGGTTAGCTACAACACAACAATACATTAATATAACAATATAAACGAACAAGGTTAACACCTTAACCCAATACAGAGAACCAAATACCACAATGAAGATTGGCCGAACTACACGAGCCTTAGTAATCCGAAACCACACGAGATTACTATCTTCACAACATCGAGGTTGGCCGAACTACACGAGCCTTAGTAATCTGAAACCACACGAGATTACTACCTCAATAAGATGACCGAACTACACGAGTCATCGTGAATTCGAATACACACGCGATTCACTTCTCAACATTAAACCCTTCGCCATTGGGGTTATATCAACCACATCACAACCACGTGTGATAATGTACACGCGAACGTGTACTTCGCCAAAGATGGTCAACCAAAATGCACAACCGTGCCAATTGGACTCATGCAAAAGTCCATCAAGTCCACCTACATGTGAAGTGAGCTCTATAGCCGAGAATCACTTCACCCGACCCGCACCCATCCTACACATACATATGCACATAGGATATTATCACTCACCTTGAAGTCTTGAAGAATGCTTCCAAGTAATCCGCAACTCGCCAATGGAAAGTACCTATTCCATTATCACAATTACAACAATACACTTAGAGTGGATTTACAAATCAACCCAATTCGTCACTTAGTGCAATTTCGACCCAAATGCACTTCCAAGCACAAACCGTGCCCAAAACTAACCAATAATCACTAACACAAGTGAGAATGGTCCTAATACGCCAATTAAACCCGAACTCAAGTGTTAAACACGTGTCATACCCATTTTGACACCAAAACCCTAATTTTGACCCATAAAGGTCAAAATCTCATTCTTTACAAGTTTTGACACCAAAACACATTTAACTCGGTTTTATACTTCAACTTAATCCATTTTAAGTTTATAAACCTCATTAAATCGCCAATTGGGTCATAATCACCACCAAACTCTAATTTGACCCAAAGTCACAATTAGTCAACCAAATAACCTTAAATGGGTTTCAATACTTCCATAATCACTAACTTAAGTGATTAAACTCAATTTCAAGTCCTAAACATGGCCAATTAGTTCTCCAACCCAAAATCCACCAACAATTAACAATAAACCCAATTACTAGCATCACTAAACCCATTTCATCATCTAAAAGGGTTTTTCATCAAACTAACTCAAACCCTAACTTGAATATCAAATCAAATAGATGAAATTTGGAGTTTGAGCTTACCAATACTATCACCGCGTAGCTAAGAACGAGAGGAACAACTTTAGAACCCGAGCTTTTGATCCAAACGGCCTCCTTCTTCTCCAAAACCCCAAATCTCTCTCTAGAATCTCTCTCTCTCTCTCTCTAGATAGTTGGGAGTGATGAATGGATGTGAAAATGATCCAAAACTGATCCAAACCAGCTAATATGGCTCACAAATCCGGCCCCAAGTGAAATTACCCAAATACCCTTCATTTAAACCAATTAAAACAAAGGATTCTGTCAGCGCCAAATGGCGCGGCGCGCCCCAAACTCGCGCGGCGCGCGATCCTACTGAAACAGTTTCTTTTGCATTTTAATTTATATACAATAAAACCCACACCCTTGAACACCATAATACACAAGTATACAAGATAAATATTCGGGTCTTACATGATGAACCAAGGTTACATCATATCCTTAGTCTCAACACAATTACAAGTCCTATTTACAACAAAGTTACAAACTTTACATCAATCAAACAAGTATGAACATGATCTAAGTCAAATGAAGTGATGGAACCCTAAGCTAGAGAGGTTGGATCCCTTTCACACAATTTATAAGGTCACAAAGCTAGAAAGCTTGAACCTTTAGTGTTCTTGAAGATCTTGAAGCATAAAGCTTGGATCTTTAAGTTTCATGAAGACCATAAACATAAGTTTTGATCTTTATAACAAAACAACAAGATCATAAGCTAGAAAACTTAGATCCAATAACAAGATATGAAGATTTAAGCTAGAAAGCTTGCATCTTGGTTGTTCTTGAAGATCTTGAAGCATAAAGCTTGGATCTTTAAGATATATGAAGATAACAAACAAAAGTTTGAATCTTTTTAACAAAATAACAAGATTAAAGTAAGAAAAATATAGATCTACAAAGTTGGTGAAGATTCAAAGCTAGAAAGCTTGAATCTTCCATGTTCTTGAAGGATTCATGCTTGAATCAACAAGATATAATCAAGATCAAGTTAAAGGAACTTGATCTCCATGAAAGAATGATGATGATACACGAAATTGGAAGGGAAAAGAAGAAGAAAAAGAGAAAACTTACAAGTAATACTAGAAAGGAAAGAAAGAAAGAACAATTGTGTGTGAAAACCAAATGAGAGCTAGTGTTTGAATGAGGGAAATTGGCTAGTATTTATAAGCAAAATTTTTGACATGGATTGATGACTTGGAAGGGCCTAGGGCTGTGATTTTCAAAGGGGAGGGGAGGGGACACCATTTTACTTTTTGGTTAGTGGTTGTCTAAAGTATGTACTTATGCTAGAATCCCATGTAACAATATGGATAATCCTTATCCAAATGCTTGTATGACTCACTAATTAATTTATTTTATTTATTATGGGTTACTAGTAATAATACTTGGGCTAATTAATTGGGCCACTAGCTAGTGTAGGGTGGGCTAAGGTCCAATAAGGTAGAAAGTCCAACAAGACTAACTATTGTGATCTAGTAAATAATTAATTAAAATTAAGCATCCAAAAACCCAGGTAATTATTATTATAAAATAATAATTAATATTTCGCAGTCATAATATTCCGGTTACGACAAAAGTCAAACGTGTGCGCAGTCCGCGGTTTATTCGAAACGTTAAATAACACTAACGGTTATAAAAGCATCCGGTGAACAAGTTAAGTATCCTACGTACTCTAAGGCACATTTTAACATATAATTGGAAGTAAACCATGTATATCAAGATTCCAGAGTATAAAGTAACACAGTACGCACAGATACGCAGTTTCGCTAAAATACAAGGCACAAAAGCAAGTCGAAAAAGTCGGGTCGTTACACTAGTGTACTCAAAAACTAAATAAGAACACTTAGATCATTTGAGGAAAGTATTTGAGCTGTTAATGTAGTATCAATTATATGGGAAGCTGGAGAAGTGTAATTTCTTTATTAAGAAAGTATTGTTTCTTGGATATGTGGTTTCTGAAGAAGGCATTTAAATGGATCCATCTAAGGTGGAAGCAATCAGATTATGGCCTAGTCATTCTTCCATCACTGAAGTCATAAGTTTCCATGGTTTAGCTTTATTCTATTGAAGATTTATCAAAGACTTCTCTACAATTGTTGCTCCAATTACTGATTGTTTGAAGAAAGGGGTATTTGAATTGTCCAGTTCTGCCCAGTCAGCATTTGAATCATTGAAGGAAAAGCTAAGTTCAGCACCTATACTTGCTTTACCTAATTTTGATATGCTGTTTGAACTTGGATGTGATGCAAGTGGTGTTGGCTTTGGTGATGTGCTAGTGCAAGGAAAAAGACCAGTAGCTTATTTCAGTGAAAAGCTAAATGAGTCTAAACTAAATTATAGCACTTATGATAAAAGTTTTATGCCATCATTCGAGCTGTTGATTACTGGTCTCATTATTTGAAGCCAAGGAACTTTGTTCTCTTTTTTGATCATGAAGCATTAAAGTACATTAATGGTCAGCATGAACTAAATCCAAGACATGCAAAGTGGGTAGAATTCTTGCAAATGTACTCCTTTGTTTCTAAACACAAGACTGGTACTTCTAATGTTGTTGTTGATGCTCTATCAAAGAGATATTATTTGTTGTCAATTCTAGAAGCTAGAGTTCTTGGATTCTCATTTGTTAAGGAGTTATATGAAGCTGATCTAGACTTTGCTCTAATTTTGAATTGTTCACCTGCTGAGTTCAAAAGAGATTATGTTAAACATGATAGTTTTCTATTCAATGAAAGCAGATTGTGTATTCCAAAAGATTCAATCAGGCTGATCAGATTGTGTATTCCAAAAGATTCAATCAGGTGGTTTAGCTGATCATTTTAGGATTAACAAGACATTGGAGATCCTAAATAAATATTTCTACTGGCCACATATGGCTAAAGATGTTAAAGCTGTGATTAATCGTTGTGTTATCTACTTTCAAGCTAAATCAGTTTTTCACAAGGGTTTGTATACTCCTCTTCATGTTCCCAACCAGCCATGGGAAGATTTGAGCATAGGCTTTATTGTTGCATTACCAAGAACCCAGCGAGGCAAAGATTCTATTATGGTTGTTGTTGACAGATTTTCAAAGATGGCTCATTTCATAGCCTATAAAAAAACCAATGTTGCTACTATTGTTGCAACTTTATTCTTCAAAGAGATTGTTCTTCTTCATGGAATTCCCAAAACCATTGTGTCTTATCGAGATACAAAGTTCTTAAGCTATTTCTGGAAGACATTATGGATGCTGCTTGGTACAAAGCTTTTGTTTAGCACTTCTCACCATCCCCAAACTGATGAACAAACTGAAGTTACTAATAGAACTGTGAGAATGCTGCTAAGAACACTTGTGAAGAAAATTTTGAAGGAGTAGGATCTGAAGCTTGTCCTTGCTGAATTTGCTTTTAACAGAGCACCTAATTACTCAACAGGAAAATCACCATTTGAAGTCTGCTATGGTGCAAATCCGTTCACACCCACTGATCTTGTTCCTTTTGCAATTGTGCCTAAGGCACTGAGGTTTGATCCCAATTTTCGAGACTGTCCCTGTGGTTTTTTTTGATGTTCTTCTTCACTGTGGTATTTAAACATTTCTAAAATAGTCCCTGCCTCAAACGTCCGTTTAATTATAACGTTAAATCATATCATGTGCATATCATGTGATGGGTAAAAGTGTCATTTTCTCCACTCCCTTTCCCTATGTATATTAAACGAGTACCAGAGGCTTATTTCATTCCCCATTGTATCGATGCATACAAACACAAACCCTAATTTCTCAAAGCCCCATCGATTAAGTCCAGTTCTTTTTAGCAATTTGCCATGGTTTATTGTGTTTGTGGTATGTCTGTTGCTATTCGTGTATCGACGACAACGAGTAACCCTGATCGTCGGTTCTACACTTGTCCAATTAAGGTAAGCAATTGTAAATAATTACATATAATTTGGTCGTTTTCGGTATATTAAGGTATGCATTTGGAACTAATTGCATATTTTGTTCTTTGATTCTACATTGTAGTGGTCTAATTGCAGATTCTTCAGATGGTTAGATCCGCCAACGATCAACCGAAATGAATTGTTGCTTGAAAAGAAAGTTGCCAAGTTAACGATGTTGTTAATATGTAGTTGGATTTTTTGTGGTTTATGTGTTTGTGTTTTAGTGATGTACGGTAGTAAAAAATGAATGTTTTTATGCATCAAGTTTGTATTTATATCAGATTGTACTTCAATGGTAGTAAAAAATGAATGTTTTTATTGCATCTAGTTTTTATTGAATCAAGTTTTTATTGAATGTTTTAATCAATGTTATATATTTTGGTTTCTATTCGTTTACAATCTAGTTCAACTAACAAATATGACCAAAAGTTCAATGTTGGTCAAAAGAAGTCATAAAAGATGACATTCTCATGAGGTTATAACAGTCAAGTTTATCAAAAAAGACAGATGAGATTCACATAACACACATTACATAAATGAAAAGATGACATTTATGAGAATAACCATCCAAAGTTCATTACATAAATTAAAAGATGACATTCATAAGAATAACCATCCACAGTTCATTACAAGTTTGACCAACATTACATAAAATCAAAAGATGACATAAATATCACATTACAAGTTTTAACCAACTAAATGGCATTTAAAAGATAACAAGTACATAACCAAAAGATTAAAAACATTCATAAATAAGTAAGTTAATTAAACTAGACAGTTGGTGTAAAGACCCGTCCTTATCGACCTGGACGAAGTCATCAACATTTGGTTCCATTGCGACGATCGACTCCAAGTAATGTCCTTAATATGAGCAAATGCACAGCGGAAGACTTAAATCGTACCTGAGAATAACATGCTTTAAAATGTCAACATAAAGTTGGTGAGATATATAGGTTTGATGCTAGCAGCGTTATATCTATGGACTACAAGATTTAAAGTTTATACATAATACACTCCTCGTGTATAGAAAAGTCGTTGAGCACTTGGTAACCATACTTAACATTTAAATCACAGCAGCATATTCTTAAATAAACCCTACACCGTACCAAGTGTAGTAACGAAACGAAGTACTGTGCAACCGTTTAAAACTGGTCGTCCAGCCCGGTTGGGGTTGTCAGGCCCGATAGATCTATCAACAGGATTCGCGTTTACGCTCCTCACGTAAATATTAGCTACCAAGTATAAAGAGATATGCCATGGTACAACTCAACGTAGAATTTATATTTTTGATCACTTGCGTCCATAACGTAAATCATTTATAAAAACAGCGCATGTATTCTCAGCCCAAAATATTTAGAGTTAAAAGGGAACTATATACTCACCTAATGTATTTTGTAGTAAAAATACATATAACATCTTTGAACAAGTATAAAGTTGGCCTCGGATTCACGAACCTATATTGTTTGTATATATATCAATACACATAATCGTAATCGAACAAATAATATATTTTACTATTAGTGATTTAATTTTTATATTAATAATTTATTTGTTTATTTACTAAATTGATAAAATGTATTTATTTATATGTTTTAAAATGAAAAACTTATTGTTTGTCAAGATAATGATATAATATATAATATTTACTTGTTATAATATTAATAATAGAAATATTATTAACAATATTGATACTTAAAAATAATATCAATAAAATTAATACATATAATAATCTATGTTATAAATCTCATAATAATAATAATTTCAATAATGATACTAATAATAATAACTTAAATGATAATACTAATAATAATAATCAAAATAATAATAATAGTAATGGTAAAATTTATAATTATAATTCTAATAATAATAATAATAATAATAATTAAAATAAAAGTAATGAAAATTATACCCTTGAAGCTTGTTTGTAAAAAGAATTGTCGCATATGGGACTCGAACCCAAGACCCCTCGCTACACCGCATCAACACTTAACCACCTAGGCTATCGCCTATTATCTGTTTTAAAGGGACCTTTTTATTTATTTAACCCGTTTTTCCTGTTAATCCTATTTCTCCTTCTTCTTCACAACATAATCCGACCGAAATCAAATAATTCGCATCAATCAGTTTATGACTTGGATTAAAATGTTAATTTGATCAAAACAGCCTGTAAAGGTAATTTTAAATTGACAGACACGAATTAAAACACATAAAACAATAGCTGGTTCGTGAAAAAAAAAACAAAAATATAAACTCAAATTCAAAACTTGATTTTAAAACGTTTTTAGATCCAGGTTTCTTCATGAAATAGATCCTAAATCCCTTATATAATCTTTCTGGACTGTTAATTGATCTTGAAACAATAACATGATTTCGAATTTTTGTAAAAACCTGAATGTTTAACTCTTGAAACTCGACCTTTAACTCAGAAATCCACACTCGATATAATAAATTGGGATTTATGATTTTGCAGAAAGTTCGAGTATTTAGTTCCTAACAGAACTGCATTTACACTTTTTGAATTTTTATTCGAAATTGTGGTTTTGCAATTTAAGTTTCAAAACAGAGGGGTGCGTTCTTGCTTCCTGATCTGTTCTGGTTTTTAATTCCGAAAATTACAGCTTTTCTTACATATTGGACGGAAGTGGGTTTATAAACGATCACAGGTCATTTGCAAATTGTTAAATAAGTTTAACATCTAATCTATTTATCGACAAAAAAAAAAGAAAAAAAAAATTCACGGGTCAACAGGAAGTAACAAGGAAAGAAACAAAAAAATAGAAAAATCTGTTAATGAGCTGTCTCCAATTTCATGTAATTACAATTCTTTATACATTTTATTAAAATTTAAATAATAATTATAAATGAAGTGTGTTAATAAATAAAAATACTGATAATATAATTATAATATTACTAATTAAAATAAAATACTAATTACAATAAATACAGAATTAATAATAATATAAATGATAAAACAATTAATAATATCCATAAAAGTAATACTTATACTTATAATGATAATATGGTACTAGTTTTTGATATTAATAATAATACTATAATAACTTATATTCATAGATTTCATATATTACTAACACTAGTATTTATCTTAATATTGAAAGTAATAATAACTTTATTATGATAACTATATCTATATTAGGATCTTATATTTTAATATTACACATTATTGTTTTGGTAATATATCTATACATTACACAATAAGTTAACGTAAGTATTAAATTTTACATATTTTAAGATATACCTATATTAATAATTATATATATAGAATCATATATTTATATATATATAGATTCTTTTTAAATTACAACTCAATTATTTATATCCTATTTTATTTATTAAATTCTTGTACTTTATATTATATTTTTTTATTATGTTCAATAATCATATGTACTTATATCTATATATATACATACATATTTAATTACAAACAGTTGTTCGTGAATCGTCAAGAATGGTCAAAAGGTAATTGATTAGCCGAATATAGATTTCAAACTTTCTAGACTCAAAATTACAGATTTTGCTTATCGTGTCGGAAACATATAAAGATTGAGGTTTAAATTTGGTCGGAAATTTCCGGGTCGTTACAGTACCCACCCGTTAAAGAAATTTCGTCCCCGAAATTTGATAGAGGTCGTCATGGATAATAATAGGAATGTTTTCATAACAAATATGAGGTAATAATGGAGTTTTATCATCATTGAGAGATATAGATAAAACGATTCGATTATGTCAAGCGCACGAGTGAAGCTGTCACAAAAGAGTGAAATGAGTAAATAAATATATTCATTTCAACCGATGACGTAGTTACTATTGATTTCCGGAATTTAAGGGATTTAAAGAAAATCTTTGTAATAAGAGTTGGTGTTTCGGCGATTTAGAAAATCAGAATCTCCTTTGATTTAATGCGGTAATCTGTTTCGATTTCTCTGTCGGATATTTCACTATAAACCCACCTCCTTCCCTTCCTTACTTCCATACCTCACATCTTCTATCCTTTCTCCCTCAATTCATACCTTAAAAATGCTCCATCCCGTTCTGATTCTTGTTATACTTCTAACTTTCATATCTTTCATTCTTCTCTTTCATCTGCCGCTAGAAGAATCTACTTACTCTTATGATTTCCTTGGAATTATAATGTTTCTAATTCTCCCGTGTCTTTACGTTGCAATACGTATTGATATACACGGTTTGTAATTTCTGGGTGGTTGTTAGGTTTTATATCTTCCCTTATATTTTGATGTCTCTACTTCTGTCTTCCATAATCATTGTCATCCACAGTTAATGCTTTCTCCTATTTGCTGCGATTTATATTCCAATTTCTATTTTTGGAGCTTTATTCTTTCGTTTCCTCTTCTTGTGATTAAGCATCTCTTGTAATGGTTCGGAATTCGCAGGTATGAAATTTGGAATGAACATAACTAATGCTCTTAGAAAGAAATGGTAATGGCACGATTTTGATTTATCAAATTACCAGAATATCCTGGAAAAGACCGAATCATCAAGGAAAATATTTTCTTGATATATTTAGAGATTAGATAGAATGTAAGAGCCGTGTAACATGGCACATGATGATGGTACTGTGAATCATCACATTCCATTAGAAACGCAACATGACTTACTGTAATATAATGAAGTTGATCAAGTTTCATTATATTATACTAATTCACGCATCAGTTCCCAACACTGCTTCAAAACATTCATATTTTAAACTTGAAGATTTCAGAATTTAGAAACTAACACAGTTTCTTTTATGTTGTAACGCAGATATTATGGGGAGATAGATGATTGCAGATAGGAATAGTTGTGAAAATATCTTTAGAAATATGGAGAATATGTATAGCGGAAAATATGAAGATATCTTATAATATCTAAGATAAGATGATGATGAATAATATCATCTGAAAAAGTTTAGAATAAGGAGTAGGGTTCATACTGACGGTTTCAACAGACACTGAATCATTTGCATTATTTGAAGGCAGGTTCATTCCTTGTATTTGTTCTTTGTTTCCTTCACGGTTAGCTCAATCCATTTTTCAGCACTAAATTTTCTATCGATCGTTCCTAACATTCCCTTCTTTATCATCAAACTTTTGGCCATTTAGGCCATCTAAAATTTTACTGTTTCCTCTGCATTTAATGCAGTCATATCTGAATCGTCGATTATCAATCCGAGGTGTTTTTGGGCGAATTGTGTTTTTAGATGATTAAATGCTGATGATAACATGGCGGAGTATGAAAGGTTCCCCGGTAACGATGAGGAAAACCAATCGTATATATCAAAGTTATAATAAGACTTTTTCGAATGAAAGGTCGAAGTTGTTCTGCTGAAGCTGTGACAAAATTGGCTACTTTGAAAAGGAATCGTAAGGTTGTTTTTGCTAATAAATGCTAAAGAATTCGTCGCGGTACGTGTTAAACTATGACTTTGGGTTCAAGAGTTTTTCATGTGTATAGATCTTTTCTTCTGTAGATGAAGTGCGGTCGGTTCAACTTCTCGATTGAGGTATTGTCAATAATCCTGATAGGTTTGTACGCGGATTGTAAACGTCGAGATACAAATGAGGTTTAGGATGAAATCAAGTGGCAAACTTGAAGAATTGTTTAGTTTCATATGTTATAATCAACATTTTAATTTATTTTAATTGTCCAAAGTTAGCAGTCCAATAGTCCACTAGTCCAATATATTCATATATAATTTAATATATAATATTCGAATTAATTAATACGTATCGTGACCCGTGTACCGGTCTCAGTATTGATCACAACTCAAACCATATATATATTTTGAAATCAACCTCAACCCTGTATAGCCAACTCCAACATTCACATATAGAGTGTCTATGGTTGTTCCGAAATATATATATAGATGGGTCGATATGATAGGTCAAAACCTTGTATACGTGTCCCGTTATTTAAAGTGCGTAAAATAAATAACAGAACTTAAATGACAATAAATTAAATTGCGATAAAATGTAATACGGAATTAACAGTTAGCTGGGAACAGTTAACTAGGAACAGTTAGCGTGGATTCCTAACAGAATTTCTCATAATTAATTTGTTTGTTTCTAACACTTTTTATTTTGTCCAATGTTTTCTTCATTATGCCACTTGTTGGATTCTGATAGATAAAAATCCAAATATGAAATTTGAATAAAAATGGTTATTCGGTGGTGAACAGATACGAATATCGGTGGTTGTAAGTAGAATAGCAAATGACCGTTGAATCAGATTCGAAGAATATACACTGTAACTTATTAATGTGAGATCTAAATATTCCTCGGGTACTACCTACCCGTTAAAATATTTTCATCATTAACAGTTTGTACGAAAGAATTTTTAATTACAATCTTTATGAAAATATACTTGTATATATATTTTCTTCAGATGTAATCATGGATCTAATGAGTCAATAAGATATTAATTTTTTTTTTTTTTGATTTATCGTTAATACTTGATTACATGATCTCTAAAACATTAAAGATTACATAATTACCATGTCGAACGAAGATAAATGAGATAGAACGATAAGTAAAGCGAAGATAATCGATATAGAATGATATGTAAAACGAAGATCATACTCGAAGTACAGATAGTGATATTGAGGTGTGTGATGTTGATATCCGAGGTACAAATTGTGATGTTGAGGTTTATGACGCGGTTGTGGTTGAGGGTGATATGGGTACTGTCGGTGTTGATGATGGTGGTACGGATTATGCTGCTGGTGCTGCTGCTGGTGTTTGTAACCTTCGCACCATATTCTCCAAAGCCGTCACGCGAGCGTGAAGTTCGTTAACTTCTGCTAGTACACCGGGATGATTGGTGGTTGGAGTGAGCGAATGAACAAGATCTGAAATATGGGATAGTATATAATCGTGACGAGATACTCTAGAAATGAGAGAGAAAATGGTTTCTCAAACAGGTTCACCGGTAAGTGCTTCAGGTTCATCGCCAAGAGGGCAATTTGGTGGATGGAAGGGATCACCCTCTTCATGTCTCCAGTGACTTAGTATATTACGAACCCACCCCCAATTCATCCAGAATAGATGATGGGAGATTGGTTGATCCATTCCGGTGACGCTGCCTTCGGAGCTTGAATGAAAATCCATATCGGCATAGCTGTCATAATCTGAGGAATTCGAACTAGATGCGGAATCCATCTTGTATAATCGGAAAAATGAATTTTTGGTATGAAATAGATTATAGAAGTTAGATTTGGTACTCTTCAATACATACTTTACATATGTATATATAATACCAAAATCCCGTAAATTACGGAGAATCTTTGAAAAGATGTCAACTAAAGTCCAAAGTAACAGATATGCTAAGATATGAATTTTGTCTATACACTATCGATGCACTAAATGCAGTAAGACGTGTCTAGACTTATGAATGATAAGCAGGCAATTCCCTAAGGATGATAAGCAAATAATTTACGACTAGAAATGATAAGCAAAACTTTTGACATGCAGGCACGGTCGAAGTCCAGACTCATTAATGTATCCTAACAGCTACTAGTTAGACACACTAATGCAAGACCTGGTTCACTAAGACCACCGCTCTGATACCAACTGTAAAGACCCGTCCTTATCGACCTGGACGAAGTCATCAACATTTGGTTCCATTGCGACGATCGACTCCAAGTAATGTCCTTAATATGAGCAAATGCACAGCGGAAGACTTAAATCGTACCTGAGAATAACATGCTTTAACATGTCAACATAAAGTTGGTGAGATATATAGGTTTGATGCTAGCAGCGTTATATCTATGGACCACAAGATTTAAAGTTTATACATAATACACTCCTCGTGTATAGAAAAGTCGTTGAGCACTTGGTAACCATACTTAACATTTAAATCACAGCAGCATATTCTTAAATAAACCCTACGCCGTACCAAGTGTAGTAACGAAACGAGTACTGTGCAACCGTTTAAAACTGGTCGTCCAGCCCGGTTGGGGTTGTCAGGCCCGATAGATCTATCAACAGGATTCGCGTTTACGCTCCTCACGTAAATATTAGCTACCAAGTATAAAGAGATATGCCATGGTACAACTCAACGTAGAATTTATATTTTTGATCACTTGCGTCCATAACGTAAATCATTTATAAAAACAGCGCATGTATTCTCAGCCCATAATATTTAGAGTTAAAAGGGAACTATATACTCACCTAATGTATTTTGTAGTAAAAATACATATAACATCTTTGAACAAGTATAAAGTTGGCCTCGGATTCACGAACCTATATTGTTTGTATATATATCAATACACATAATCGTAATCGAACAAATAATATATTTTACTATTAGTGATTTAATTTTTATATTAATAATTTATTTGTTTATTTACTAAATTGATAAAATGTATTTATTTATATGTTTTAAAATGAAAAACTTATTGTTTGTCAAGATAATGATATAATATATAATATTTACTTGTTATAATATTAATAATAGAAATATTATTAACAATATTGATACTTAAAAATAATATCAATAAAATTAATACATATAATAATCTATGTTATAAATCTCATAATAATAATAATTTCAATAATGATACTAATAATAATAACTTAAATGATAATACTAATAATAATAATCAAAATAATAATAATAATAGTAATGGTAAAATTTATAATTATAATTCTAATAATAATAATAATAATAATAATTAAAATAAAAGTAATGAAAATTATACCCTTGAAGCTTGTTTGTAAAAAGAATTGTCGCATACGGGACTCGAACCCAAGACCCCTCGCTACACCGCATCAACACTTAACCACCTAGGCTATCGCCTATTATCTGTTTTAAAGGGACCTTTTTATTTATTTAACCCGTTTTTCCTGTTAATCCTATTTCTCCTTCTTCTTCACAACATAATCCGACCGAAATCAAATAATTCGCATCAATCAGTTTATGACTTGGATTAAAATGTTAATTTGATCAAAACAGCCTGTAAAGGTAATTTTAAATTGACAGACACGAATTAAAACACATAAAACAATAGCTGGTTCGTGAAAAAAAAAACAAAAATATAAACTCAAATTCAAAACTTGATTTTAAAACGTTTTTAGATCCAGGTTTCTTCATGAAATAGATCCTAAATCCCTTATATAATCTTTCTGGACTGTTAATTGATCTTGAAACAATAACATGATTTCGAATTTTTGTAAAAACCCGAATGTTTAACTCTTGAAACTCGACCTTTAACTCAGAAATCCACACTCGATATAATAAATTGGGATTTATGATTTTGCAGAAAGTTCGAGTATTTAGTTCCTAACAGAACTGCATTTACACTTTTCGAATTTTTATTCGAAATTGTGGTTTTGCAATTTAAGTTTCAAAACAGAGGGGTGCGTTCTTGCTTCCTGATCTGTTCTGGTTTTTAATTCCGAAAATTACAGCTTTTCTTACATATTGGACTGAAGTGGGTTTATAAACGATCACATGTCATTTGCAAATTGTTAAATAAGTTTAACATCTAATCTATTTATCGACAAAAAAAAAAGAAAAAAAAAATTCACGGGTCAACAGGAAGTAACAAGGAAAGAAACAAAAAAATAGAAAAATCTGTTAATGAGCTGTCTCCAATTTCATGTAATTACAATTCTTTATACATTTTATTAAAATTTAAATAATAATTATAAATGAAGTGTGTTAATAAATAAAAATACTGATAATATAATTATAATATTACTAATTAAAATAAAATACTAATTACAATAAATACAGAATTAATAATAATATAAATGATAAAACAATTAATAATATCCATAAAAGTAATACTTATACTTATAATGATAATATGGTACTAGTTTTTGATATTAATAATAATACTATAATAACTTATATTCATAGATTTCATATATTACTAACACTAGTATTTATCTTAATATTGAAAGTAATAATAACTTTATTATGATAACTATATCTATATTAGGATCTTATATTTTAATATTACACATTATTGTTTTGGTAATATATCTATACATTACACAATAAGTTAACGTAAGTATTAAATTTTACATATTTTAAGATATACCTATATTAATAATTATATATATAGAATCATATATTTATATATATATAGATTCTTTTTAAATTACAACTCAATTATTTATATCCTATTTTATTTATTAAATTCTTGTACTTTATATTATATTTTTTTATTATGTTCAATAATCATATGTACTTATATCTATATATATACATACATATTTAATTACAAACAGTTGTTCGTGAATCGTCAAGAATGGTCAAAAGGTAATTGATTAGCCGAATATAGATTTCAAACTTTCTAGACTCAAAATTACAGATTTTGCTTATCGTGTCGGAAACATATAAAGATTGAGGTTTAAATTTGGTCGGAAATTTCCGGGTCGTTACAGTTGGTCCCTTACCTTTTGATTTCTTCCCACTTGTTATAGCTTCATTAGGCATCTTTCTTTTCTTCTCGAAGTTAACACCATCATTCCCCTCACCTCCACACCTTCTCTTGTTATGTCCATATTTTCCACATTTGCCACACTTAACTGTTTTGCCCTTCCTTATTAATTTTCCACTGTTATCAATCGGATCTTTCTCATCCATTGCTATATTCTTACTATTCTTTGGTCTACCAGCAGACTTCACAACCTTTGGTGGAAACAAAGTGTTAGGGACATTTGAATTAGTCCATAGTGACCTCCCATTCACTGGATTAATGGTAAAACCATAAGCCTGCTTCCAAGTATCTAGCCAGTAAACACGATGCACCTAACTCTCAATAAATCCAACCGGTTCAGAGTTCTTTCTCATGTTCTAGATTGCTGCCACAACATACTTGCATGTCATACTTGTGATTTCCCATTTCCTACAACCACAAGATCTCTCCTCTAAGTCAACTACGACCTGGTTATTATGAGGTCCATTCACTTGATACTTGTTACCACTACTCCACAAAACAGTGCATTTGTGGGCTTCTTTCATTATTAAGTCAAAGAGTTTTGTAGCAGTTGGTGTTAGAGGTCCATCTGACTTCGAAGCATGTGTCACAACTTTTGCAATCCTCTTCATTAGGTACTCCGTAATATACTCAAGTGCAGTAATAATTGGCTTATCTCGAGCATCACATAACCACCTATTTAAGACTTCACACATGTTATTAAGTAAAACATCACTTACTGCTCAACCTGAACAATGACTCCTAGCCCAATTTTGAGGTAGAATATCAGATAGCCATTTGTAACATGCTTCATCAAGCTTTATTAGTTTTAACATGGCCTTTTCAAATTCTGGAACAGTAGTTGCTGTAGCACAATTCCATAAATGGTTCTTTTAAGCAACACCACGCCATGTATTTTTCATATTCTCATGAATATGTCTAAGACAGAAACGATGTTCAGCACAAGGATAGACTTTTGCAAGTGCAGGTAGAAATCCCTATAATAAACATGTAAACCCTTAAAAATTAATAAGCATTAAATAACTAAGAAGTTGCAAACATGTAAAAATTAATAAGCATTAAATAATGCAACATGTACAAATTAATAGCCGTTAAATAACTAATAAGCAATCATACCTTATGCCTATCACTAATGAATGTGAAGTTTGACCTAGTATCCAGCTCCAAGTCCATACCCAAACATTTTTAAAACAAAATCCATGAAGATGAGTTCTCTTGTTCAACAATAGCATAAGCTAATGGGTAAAGTCCATTATTGCACTCCAGACCAACAGCAGTCAACATTTGACCAGTTGCAGGTTGTTTCATAAATGCTCCATCAACACCAAGTAATTCCCTTCCAATAGCTTTAAACCCTTATATCAATGCTCCCAAACAGATGTTAACCCTTTTAAAAACATTTGTGTTTGACGCTAATTTTCCTGGTTCAGTCTGAATCCTAACATTTGTACCTGTGTTGCACCTTATAAGTTCTTCAAGCTAATCTCTCAGATCTACATATTATTCAGTATAATCACCTTTCAATAACTTTTTTTACCCTGTCTAGTGCTCTAAAGGCTTTCATCCTTGAAATGTTGAGTTCAAAAGTTAATTCTAAATGATGGTGGATAGCCTTGGTAGGAATCTTTGGATTGACTGTAACTTGATCAAGTATTTGTTTTGAGAGGAATGTGAAAGTACAATTTTTGTTAACCCTAGCTGGTAAACAATTGTGTTTATTATGATATGTTTTCACCTTCCATGTTTGAGCACCTTCAAACTTTGAAATATGAACCACCCATTTACAGTCAACCTTCTTTTCTTTTCTTGGCTTTTTCTCTTTCACATGTGGTAGCTCATGCGCATTGAAAGCTTCTTTGTTTTTTATTTCTTTTTTTTGTCTTTTTTGCTTCATAGACCTACATATGCTAGAACTCCCTTCTGTAGGCTTTTACCTGTTACAACTGCCCATGTACTCAGAATCTTTATGCACATTAAAATTGAAGTCTTGCATATCCACATCAACATCGACAATTTTGTTTACATCATCTTCAATAAAGTCATCATCATCATCATCATTATCATCATCATCATCATCATCATCATCATCATCATCATCTTCACTACCTCCATTATCAACAATATCATCTTCATTACCTCCTTCTTTATCAACAAAATCACTGAACAAGTCATCATCATCTTCACTACCTTCTTGCATATCAACACCTTCACTAACTATTTGTATATCATTTAACACACCATCATTAGCTGCACTACATCCTTGTATGTCATGTAACACACCACGATTAGCTTGAGTCACATCTTTAACAGTACTAGGTTGACTAGACTCATATTCTAACACAAGATTCCTTACAATATGAGGATTTGTAAGCTGTTTACCCTTTTGTTTATCCTTTAGTTTATCCTTTAGTTTATCCTTTTGTACTACTCCATCAACAATCTCCTCTATCACAACCACATGCTTACTCATTGGACTCATGGAAGAGTAAACTTTACTTTTATAATGCTCAGTATACATACATATTTGTTTGTTTTCAGCCACATACTTGCTTAAGTTGAGTACATCTTGGTCACTACCAAAATCTTGTAGACCATAATTCAAATTAGTTCCAGGTTTAAGAAAATGAAATAAAATCAAACTTCTTCCATCATACCCTAATTTCTCAATTAGTTCATTCATCTCAATTGCAGACCACCTATCAATATCAATTAGGTAAATATAACTAACTTTACCATTTTCGTATCTCCTACCAGGTTTGTCTGTAAAGGAACCACCGTGATGAAGCCTTAACGAAAACATTTTATCATACTCACCTGTAAAACATAATAAAAATTAAAAATTCGTCATCTGATATGCATTTATATGTTTTTAGGCAGATTTATAATAAGTAAGAAATATGCATTTTGACTTACTGTAAACATGGTTGAAATCGTCATCAGTGTAAGGCTGGTAATCTCTTCTAATCCTGTACCGTTAACTCTCCATTGACAGACGAAGTTATGGTTTCGAATGGAGCATATGAACGCTTTATTTGGTAGTGTTTGAAATTAAAAAGGCTAAAGGATCAAAAGAAATATATGTAGGGAAAAGGAGTGGAGAAAAAGGACACTTTTACCCCTCACATGATTTGCGCATGATATGATTTAACGTTATAATTAGATGTACGTGTGAGCCAGGGAATATTTCAGATATGTTTAAATACCACAATTACGAAGAACATAAAAAAACCCACAAGGACGGTCTCAGAAACTTGGATCAAACCACAGGGACGATTTCAGTAACTTTTTCCTAAATCAAGTTTGAATTGGTTTCTACTAATAAGATAGGCCTGCGCGATACGGACAACTAGGGTTGCATATTCATATTTAACGCAGCGAAATATTTTTACATAATTAAAAACGCGTTGATGCGGGCGTGTTTGGATACACGTGGTTAGTACCTAATGGTCTGCGCGTTTTTAACGCCTGGAAAACAACGTAAAAAAGGATCGATATGATGTAGTTAGTTTGGGCTACTTATTTTTTTTTTTGTGTGTGTATATATATATATATATATATATATATATATATATATAGCGTTTTAATCAAGTGGGAAACACTTTTTTAGGGGGAAATAATTTTTTTTCGTTTTTTTTGAATTTTTTTTTCAAGCATTATGATCACATGAAAATATGAATATTTAAAAAAGAGACATTGTGATAAATGTTATTATTTTGGCGGGAAAACGCTCGAAGTAATAAATGATAACATTAAATGCATTGAATGTTTTGCTTCTGTGTTTTTTAAGGGGTTAGAAATTAGGGTTTAGTAATTAGGGTTTAGAAATTATGGGATTAAAAATTAGAGTTTAGCTATTAGGGTTTAGAAATTTGGGTTTTGGGTTTAGAATTTAGGGTTTAGGGTTCAGAAATTAGGGTTTAGATTGAATTTTAAACACAAACGGTTTAGATTTTAGGGTTTAGGTTTAGGGTTTTGGGTTTAGGGACTAAACTCAAAACACTAAACCCTATACTTAATCGGGCTAAATTTTGAAAAAACACTTCACACAAGATGAAAATAAAATGATGCAAATAAACTCCAATTAAAACCTTACTCATGATGAATGTTATCATTTATTTCTTCGAGCGATTTCCCGATAAAAAAATAACATTGGTCACAAAGTGTCTTTTTTAAATGTTCATATTTTCATGTGATCTTAATGTTTGAAAAAAAATTTAAAAAAAAACAAAAAAATATTATTCCCCTTACTTCCCCCCAAAAGTACTTCTCTCTTGATGATGACCATATATATATATAGGGGCAGGATCAATGGGGAAGTAACCAAGCGGGGGGAAGCAAATTTTTTTTTTTTTTCGCTTTTTTAGAATTTTTTTTTCAGGCATCAAGATCACACAAAAATATGAACATTTAGAAAAGACACTTCGTGATGAGTGTTATTATTTAGGCGGAAAAACGATCGGCAAAAATAACATTCAAGATAATATTGTTCGTGAAGAATGTTAATGTTTTTTTTTCTTCATGGTTTGTGAAGTAAAATTTAGCACGATTTAGAGTTTAGGGTTTAGGGTTTGGTGTTTTGGGTTTATTCCACAAACTCAAAACACCAAACACCAAACCCTAAACCCTAAACCCTAAACTCTAAACCATTCGTGTTAAAACTCAATCCAAATCCTAAATCTAAACCCTAAATCTAAACCCTAAACCCTAAATTTCTAAACCCTAATATCTAAACCCTATAAACCCTAATATATAAACCCTAATATCTAAAACCTCAACATACGCTCAAAAAATACGATAATTGTTATATATTAGTTCTTCGAGCGTTTTCCCGCCAAAATAAAAACATTTATCACAAAGTGTCTTTATTAAATGTTCATATTTTCATCCAATCTATAATGTTCGTGAACAAAGTTTTTTCAAAAAAAAAAAAAATATATTTTGCTTCCCCCCGCTTCCCCCCGATTGGTTACTTCCCTCTTGATCCTACCACTATATATATATATATATATATATATATATATATATATATATATATATATATATATATATATATATATATATATCCCGAAATGTTTAGCGTTTTTAAAAAAATGTCAGTTTCGCGTATAATTAGTTACATTTTGTTCGTAAAATTATTTCGAGTTGAACAGTGGTGTTGGAAAAGTTTTACTCGTGGCGAACGGGAAGATACGGCCCGTTAAAAATTTGGGTGGAGTTTGTTTAAAGTTTTTTAAAAAGTTAATAATTTTACATATTAGACCTCTGAAGAAGTTGAAGATTGAATCATAATTAAAGGGGGCAGTTTTGTAAATTTGTTGTTGCTTGTCGTTTGAGAAACTTGAGATGTCAAAAACGACATATTTCTCCATCTCTTTTGTAAATATTCATTTTTAAAGAAAATTTTATTATTATAATTGTAATTATTATATTATTATTATTATTATTATTATTATTATTATTATTATTATTATTATTATTATTCAAATATGAGTTATTTTTACGAGATTAATTACGTTACATATGTATGCAAAATAAATGTTTCAATAAAAGGTTGTCATGTATGCTTTTATAACAAAGAAAAATAGTAATTGTGAAAAAAATTAGAAGAAGGTGGTGGGAGGATATATGTAATTCATTTATTCTGACCAAATTAAGTATATCAATATGTTTGTAAAAAGAACGACAAATTTTTTAGTCCGAATCTTTGGTTTCACGGTTCATTAAACTAACTGACTTTAGTATTTATATTCACTTAATGCCTAAAACATATTATTAAACTGTTTCGTTTAAACAAACCTGTGATTTTACGGGTTATTTCACTAGTGTGTGTGTGTGTATATATATATATATATATATATATATATATATATATATATATATATATATATATATATATATATATATATATATATATATATATATATATATATATATATATAGATGTGTGTGTGTATGTGTATGTGTGTGAAAATGAACACCATTATCCTACTCGATAGACAGAGTGTTATATATTAACTTATCTAAGCAATAGAAAAAATAAAGATATAAAGTTGAAAAATCTTTAAGGAATAAGGTAAACCTTACGGAATGAGATTTACATTCATAAATCACATATAATTATTATTTTTTTGAAAAGCAAAGTAAGATATTATTAATTCACGAAGAATTTACAAAAGCGGAAATATCACCCGAATGTCACACGAGAATACATACAAATATAACTAAGGGTGGTTGCAATGTTAGCAACCCCCTCAAAAACACGAAATGATTAAGAACTAAGGAAAATGCTTGAATTATTCAACCAACTAAGTCAATCGATCTTCTTTTTCTTGGATGTATGCGAAATTCACTCGAAACTCTTGGTTTGAATCTCATTTAGAGCTACTGGGGTATTCCACGATTTACCGCGAAATACCATATTGTTCCGATTTTTCCAAATGAAATAGACGCAAACCCATTCGATAGCTTACCGAATCTTTGACCCGAACGAGGACATTTGAGATGGAGCATTGCCTTGAAGAATTTCATTGAAACTCAATAAAGATCCTGAAATTCCACCAATCAAAAACACGAGACCACAATAATCACATCTAATTATGTATCACCTGTTTATTTAATCATTTTAAGTTTATTCATATGTTTAAGATCTAAATATTTTTGTCCAAACAATATACATACATACAAATAACTTCTACTTGTTTCTTTTAAAATAAACTCTAACCTTAAATTTTCCTTAATTATAAGTTTTCTATACTTAAACTATAAGCTAGTTTTATTAAAACACCTAATATTTTAATGTAGCTTCGTACATTAGCTTTGATTAAAATTTGTGAGGACCATTTGAAAAAGAATACAACTTTTTTTGTTACTTTCGGTTCGACGCGTGATTAGATAACCGATTACTCCGTATTTAGTATTATTACTTATGTTAGTTTAGAATTGTTTATGTGATTTTCTTTATAAAATAATGGTCGGTTGTGAATATGAGAGATTAGATGGGTAGGGTTATTGGTTCGAGCTAGGCACACAATCACATATGAGCATGCATATATGTGCGATCCAGCATGCCCATTAAAATTTTCCACGTACTATGTAGCCATGAAAACAACGTTGTGACAGCTTTATGCAATTCCTGTAGCCATGAAAACAACGTTGTGACAGCTTTATGCAATTCCGAGGTTATTTATTGGAGTTGTAAATAAATACTCGTATCATTTGAGTTATTCTATGAGAGGGGACCTTTTATTTTATTAATTTTAATTTTAATATACATTTATATTTATATTTATATTAACTAAACTACACTGTTATGATTGAAATTAAGATTAAGACTCGATTAGTATTACGATTACGATTACGATTATGATTATGTTTTAATGTTAGTTTGTTTTTCCTTTTAGGAAATTATACACACAAGATCGATCATTATAATTATAATTACAATCACAATCACAATCACAATATTCAATTTATGAGGTTCCCTCCTTTTTTTTATTATATGTAACAGAACCCATTTAGTGGATTTATGACTTTTTCTTTCTTTCTATTTTATCTAGTGATTGGCATTTCAATAATCTTATAGATAATTGAGTGCTAGAAAATTAAGCATGGTGTAATAAATAGAGTTAACTTAATAAAATTTATCCATGTCATTTTTTATGATGGTAAAAAAAATAATTAAAAATTTACCCTTGCATTTATTATCATTATCATAAGTATTATAAGAATCTATATTATTATTATTATTATTATTATTATTATTATTATTATTATTATTATTATTATTATTATTATTATTATTATTATTATTATTTATACAATAACTAAGTAGTAAATTAGGATATTAAATATAGTTAAATATCTATAATCTATATCTATCTATAATTTGTCCATAATCATATTGTACATATTTCATGAAAGTAAAAATAGTAAAAATGTAAAAAAAAAAATACATATTAAAATTGAGTTCATAATAATTATAAGTTTTTAGCTACAATAGTAAATAATAAATATAGGTAAATATAAACCTAAAATCTAAATCTAAAATTCTAAAATACTTATCAAAGTAAACCTCAATAGTAAATATAGGTAAATATACATCTAAAATCTTATTTATGAAAATAAAAATAGTAAAAGGTAAAAAAAAAAAAAAAAAGACACGTATTAAAATTGAGTTCATGAGTAATTATAAATTTTTAAATACATTAATAAATATAAGTAAATATACATATAAAATACTAGAAAGTGTAGTATAAGTTTTACACAACTTTAGTGATACATTAAAAATAATAAAATAACATATAAAATTTTAGTAGTTTTGAATCTATTCATTTCCTCTCATAACTACCCATATTAATAATTATAAATTATAGTACATTATTAAATAACCATTCATTTTCTTAAATCAAATGTAATAAAAAGATGCATCCTTCATCTTCTCAACTCAAATGTAATAAAAAAAAGCACTTACTCCTTACAATTCATTATATATAGCTCATTTGAATGTTCTTTACAAAACACTTATTTCAAACAATTCTCGATGAAACATTTTATGGTAACAAATTATACAATGTAATATTCCAAAAAAAACAAGATTCGTTTTGTGACCAAGAGGAGGAATCTCTAGATTGCCAATACTGTTTACCACATGAAGTGTGTAGATGTTGACAATATTCATTGGCAAACTACACGCACTCACAAACGTATTTGCGTATGCAAATTGATTTGTTTTGTTATTGACTTATGAGTATGTTCTATTTATTTGTTGTCTTTATTTTTTTCTCTTAATTTTTGGCCTTTCGTTACGATGTTGTATTACCCTCATCTACAGGATATGCATAATCATTTTGATTTTCTATGTGTCATGTAGTTCATTGATATATATATATATATATATATATATATATATATATATATATATATATATATATATATATATATATATATATATATATATAAAAATATATATATAAATGATTATTAAATCATTTATGTTATAGATGTATAAATGATTATTAAATGTCACACAATATTCTCTAATACATTATCACACAACAAGCTTATCACACCCCCAGTTAGGGTCTGGGTGAATGTGACCTTAATATCAAAAATACCAACATATTATATAAATGAGAACGACACTATATGATAAAAAAAACTTTATTGAGTACGCAGCGGAAAATCGAATGTCGTTACAATAATTGAAATTACAATAAAGTAAATGTTTCAAATGCAAGAATAATAAATGCGATAGTTCTTGATCCTAAGTCCAAGTAGCATCACATAAGCAGTAGGTAAGTAAACTTGATCAATCAGCACCTGAGACAAAATATGCTAAAGTGTCAACCAAAAATGGTTGAGTGAAATCATAGGTTTAACAAATATGTTTGACCGTTGTTTAAGACCACAAGATTTTTGTTTATAAAGTTGATCTCGCAGATCAAAAAGTTATGCCAGTTCGTGATATTTAGACTAAACGTTTAAAGTTTGCCCCAATGACAAGTTGTTCTGTCCTTGTTGGTTTAATTTCATTATTAAGTAATACAAAGACTTAATCAAATGTATCGGGGACGTTACTCCCGATAGGCCTACCCCCAATAATTAAGGATGCATTTAACGAGCAATTAAAAATATCACCGTAGGGACTTTGCAGGACATAGCCAGGTATAGCATAGTTTAACAATTGGTACTTGTGTCTAAATTATAAATAGTAAAAGTAGCATGTGTCTCACCCCAGTAAGTTAAAATAAATTGCTAGCAATAAAAAGTGGGGCTATGAGTTCACCTTATTAAGTAGGAGGAGAGTTGTTATTCCTTGGAATAGAAGAGTTGGATGAATGTGAGCAGAAAGTCAACCTAATGACATTTAAGATTAGTTAAATTATTTGCCAAAGTTTAAATTTAAGTATGCAAGTATTTAAGTATAGTTCGTTTTACTAAGTTTCCATTTTTAGTAAGTTTCCATTTTTAGAAAGTTTGTGTTGAACACTAGTGAGTTGTCCTTAATAAGTCTACCACTTATTAAGTGTGAAAGTAACTAAGTGTTATTCACTTAGTGAGTGTATAATTACTATAGTCGGGTTTGACATTGTGCACCATAACCAAATATCTATGCCACCGTCGAGTCACTAGAATGACCAATTGTTACCGGTTGGCCCAGGATTTCTTGACCAAAATCTAAGTTTGGAATTCGAGATCTACAAGCGTCCCATAATGGTACCAAGGATCACCCTAGGCCTTAAGTAGCGTTGACGTTCGAGTAATTTCACATCATCGTGAATGACTATAGTAATTGTATGCCATAATTTTATAATATAAATATTATAATATAAGTAGTATATTATAAGTGTTAGTAGTAGTATAAGTGCTAGGTAGTAGTAGTAGTAGTAGTAGTAGTAGTAGTAGTAGTAGTAGTAGTAGTAGTATTAGGGTTTAGTAGTAGTATTAATTAAGTAGGTTTAAATTAGGGTCTTAATTAATTAGAGTAGTTAGGTTTTAATAATTAATTATTGATTAGGGTTTAGTAGTAATTAATAGTATTTAAGTAGTATTAGGTTTAGGGTTTATATAAATAAATGTTTAGGGTTTAAGTAGAATTAGGGTTTTAATTAATAAATATTTATGTATATGTATATGTCGTGTATATGTACATATATATGTTTTGTTTTTTGTTTTTTATATATATGTATATATAGCCGTATATGTATATATATATGTATATATATATTTTTTTATTTAGGTATATGTATATGCGGTATATATATTTTGTTTCCATTTTAAACCATTAACAAATCTTTAATAAATCTTTAGGGTTTTGAAGATCTAAACATTTTCCTTTTTTTTAAACTGTATGTATGTATGTATATGTAGATTTATATATTTTTTTTACATGAACAATATGAATGTTAAGATCATGCATGAATATTATTAAGAATATACACATGAATTGAAAGATAGAATTTAAAAGATTTGGATATAGGGTTTTACCTTGATAATGTATGATGAAGATTAACAATAAGAAAAGAAGAACACTTGAAGATGAAGATCAAAGCACTCCAAAAATCAAGAACACCTTGAAGATCTTGATGAACACGAAGAACACGATGAATATCACTTGAAGATTACTTGAAGATCACTTGAAGATCACTTGAAGGTGGTGGTGGTGTTCTTGGCAGAAAATCCCAAGAGAGGAGAGGGAGAGATTGTGATTGTGATGACCCGAGAATTTCCGACCAAATTTAAACTTGATCTTTATATGTTTTTGACACGATAAGCAAAGTCTGTAATGTTGATGTTTTCAAAAACTTTGAATTGTGTTCATGTAATCAATTACCCTTCGACTATTCTCGACGATTCACGAACAATTGTTTGTAAATAAATATTTATATATATACAAATATAATTGTATAGTTTAAATTTATTGTTTTAATATATATATTTAATATACTTATCTATGTAATAAAATTTGATAAAACATAATTGTAGATATTGTAATTTGATTATATATATATATATATATATATATATATATATATATATATATATATATATATATATATATATATATATATATATATATATATATTTATATTTATATATATAATTTATATATATAGTTGTTAATTGTATGTATATTATAATATAATAAATTGTATAAATATTAAATATTCAAAATATGATATTATATATATATACACTATGAAATATTACATAATATTAATATTATTAGGATTAGTATCATTATTAGTATTATTAATAATATTATTATCAATTTTTATTAAACTTATTGAAATTATCATTTTATTATCAATATCATCATATTAATACCATTATTTTAGATGTATCATTATTATTAATTTATAAATAATACTATGATTATTATCATTCATATAATTGTTATTAATTATTATTATCTTACTTATTTATATTATCCTTAAAAATATTAAAAATAATATTATTATTTTTATTAATAAATATTAATTATTAATATTAATGATAGAACAAAAATCTGTGTATTCTTTTCAAATCTGTTACATGTCGATCCTGCTTTATTTTGAATTTTTTTTTTGTCAATTGAGTAGTACCAATCAGTGTTGGATTTTAGGAACAAACCCAAAATCTGTTTTCAATCAGTTTCTTCATCTATTTATTTATTTCTTTATTTTCTGCTCTAAAATCCAAATCGAGACCCACAACTTTTTATATAACGATTAAATTACTCAGAGTTATGTTAAACAACACGACATTATCCTATCTATATCAGTATCAATTATAATTACTTTAATATGGCGAATTAAACTGAAATAAGAGATACATCAGGTACATTCTCTGTTTTTACTATCATTTATTCAACAGCTCGATTTCAAATAATTTATCAAAATCTAATAATACAGTGTTGTTAGGAATGATGTACTTAAACTTTTTGTAAAATTTCAAGAACCAATTCCTCATAACGAATCCAAATTGTTGAGTCAAAGTTTAAAATCAAAAAGTCAAACTAATTGTTCATCACAAAAATTCGTGTTCGTTTTGATGTTTCTGTTGAAATTAACGATCCACAAAGTTTCTAACGATGATTTACCATAGGTTTCATTTTGTAATTATTATGTAAAACAATCTCTAAATCAAAATCAATGTTTATTTTTTTTCCTGAGTCACGAACGACGGCAGCCCTTTTCTGTTTATTTTTTTTTTCTATTAATACAATTAGTTAAACACTGATTATTTATGATTATATGGATGAATATAAATCATTGTTATAATGATTTAAATTGTTGGCCGATTATATTGAAATGAAGAATAAGAATAGAGAAAACCGAAGACTTAAGATATATATATATTTTGGTTTCCTTTTATTCCAGATTATATGAATTGGTGGAGTGGTATGATGTGTTTATGGGTGAGCGAGAGGTCATGGGTTCGAGTCCGGTCTCGGGCAATTCTTTTTAGAATGACTTTCCAAAGGGTATACACTTCTTTTTATTTTTATTATTATTATTATTATTATTATTATTATTATTATTATTATTATTATTATTATTATTATTATTATTATTATTATTATTATTATTATTATTACTACTACTATCATTATAATTATTATTAGTTTTAGTATTATTATGATTATAATTATAATTATTGTTGTTATCAAGATTGTTGTTACTATGGTTATTATTGTTATTAATTAGTGTTATTTTTTTACTAGTATTATAATTATTATTAGTATTATAAATATCATCATCATTATTATTATTATTACTAATAAAAGTGTATTTATAAAAGATATCATCTAGTACTAAAATAAAGTTAGAAACAAATATGATTATTATTAAGATTGTTATGAAAGTAATAAGGATTATTATTACTTTCATTAATATTAGTATTAGTATTAATTTTGTAACTATTAGTATTGTTATTATTATTATCATTATTATTTAAACCAATGTATCATTATCAAAAATATTATTTTCACTATGATTATTATTAAACTTTTCATTTTACTAAAAACTACTGTTATTATCATAAGATTTATTATTAAAACTATCATTAATATTATTATTAATAAAATCATTAATACTATTATCATTATTATTAATATTAGTATTATCATCATCACTAATTTAATCGCTACTAATGTTATTTTAGTATTATTATAATTACTATTTTAACAAACAGATGTATTATATACATATAAAATATTTGATACTTATAACATAACTAAAGTTATATTTTTATATAGTAACAATGAAATATATAAATTAATAATATAAAACATTATATCAATAATAAATAATATATATAATCGTTCGAAAACAGGTATATGTATTAATATATATATATATATGAATGATATAGGTTCGTGAATCCGTGGCTAACCCTGCATTGTTCAGTTGTTCAATGTCGTCATATGTATTTTTACTACAAAATACAGTACTGTGAGTTTCATTTGCCTTTTTACCCTTTATATTTTTGGGCTGAGAATACATGCGCAATTTTTATAAATGTTTTACGAAATAGACACAAGTAATCGAAACTACATTATATGGTTGAATTATCGAAATCGAATATGCCACTTTTTATTAAGTCTGGTAATCTAAGAATTAAGGAACATACACCCTAATTAATCCTAAAGATAGATCTATCGGGCCCAACAAGCCCCATCCAAAGTACCGGATGCTTTAGTACTTCGAAATTTATATCATGTCCGAAGGAGGATCCCGGAATGATGGGGATATTCTTATATGCATATTGTGAATGTCGGTTACCAGGTGTTCAATCCATATGAATGAATTTTATCTCTATGTATGGGATGTATATTGAAATATGAAATCTTGTGGTCTATTAAAATGATGGAAATGATTATTTATGTTAAACTAATGAACTCACCAACCTTTTGGTTGACACTTGAAAGTATGTTTATTCTCAGGTATGAAAGAAATCTTCCGCTGTGCATTTGCTCATCTTAGAGATATTACTTGGAGTCATTCATGACATATTTTAAAAAACGTTGCATTCGAGTCATTGCGTTCATCAAGATTATTATTAAGTCAATTATAGTTAGTTATATTATGAAATGGTATGCCTGTCGTCAACTTTCGATGTAATGAAAGATTGTCTTTTCAAAAACGAATGCAATGTTTGTAAAATGTATCATATAGAGGTCAAGTACCTCGCGATGTAATCAACTGTTGTGAATCGTTTATAATCGATATGGACGTTGTCCGGATGGATTAGGACAGGTCTTCAAAGTTGGTATCAGAGCGGTGGTCTTAGCGAACCAGGTCTTGCATTAGTGAGTGTAACTGATAGTCGTTAGGATGAATTAGTGAGTCTGGACTTCGACCGTGTCTGCATGTCAAAAGTTTTGCTTATCATTTCTAGTCGGAAATCATCTGCTTATCAATCTTAGGGAATCACTTTCTTATCATTCTTAGTCTAGACACATCTTACTGCATTGATTGCATAAATAGTGTATAGATAAAATTCATATCTTAGCGTATCTGTAATTGTTACCTTTGCCTGAAAGATTCCGTAGATTCCTCCGTAACTTATGAAATTTTAGTATTATATATGCATATGTAACTTATGTATTGCAGGGTACTAATCTACATCCTATAATCTGTTTCTTATTGAAAATCCTTCAGCTGATCGTACGAGATGAATCCCTCAACCAGTTCGAGTCCCTCAGATTCCGATAGCTATTCCGATAGTTATTCCGACAGCTATTCCGATATGGATTTTCACTCGAACTCCGAAAGCAGTATAACCAGAATGAATCAACCAATCAGTCATCCTCAATTCATCTGATGGGTTCGTAGTCGACTTAATCCATGGAGACGCGAAGAATGCAATCCTTTCCATCAACCAAATTCACCTCTTGGTGAAGAACCTGAAGCACTTACCGGCGAACCTGTCCGAAACACCATTTTCACACTCATTTCCAGGATACCACGCAATGATAATATGATATCAAAAATTCTAAAACTTTATTCATTCGCTCATTCCTACCGACAATCATTCCGGAGTAATAAGTCAACGAGCTTCGAGCCCGAGTTGTAGCCTTGGAAAATATGGTGCAAAATGTACCAGCTTCAGCAACATCACCGGAACCAATAATACCATCAATAACAGCATCAATACCATCAAAAATCCATGCCTCAATATCACCATCTGTACTTCGGGTATGATCTTCGTTCTACGTATCGTTCTACCTCATTTATCTTCGTTCGACATGGCGAATGTGTAATCTCTAAAGTTTTAGAGATTATTTATTCTAGTTCCAAGTGAAAACTAAATGAATTTAATATTATGTTAACTCATTAAATCCATGATTACATCTGAAGAAAATATATATGTATATATGTTTTCATAAAGATTGTAATTAAAAATTCTTTTGTACAAACTGTTAATGGTGAAAATATTTTAACGGGTAGGTAATACCCGAGGAATATTTAGATTTTACATTAATAAGTTACATTGTACGTTCTTCAAATCTGATTCAACATTCACTTACTATCCTACCTACATCCAGAGTTATACGAATCCGTTCACCGCAGAATAACCATTTTCATTCAATTTCATATTTGGATTTTGACCTATCTGAATCCAACAAGTGGCATAATGAAGAAAACATTTGACAAAATAAAATTTGTTAGAAACAAATAAATTAACTATGAGAAATTTTGTTAAGAATCCACGCTAACGATATCCTAGCTAACTGTTCCTAGCTAACTGTTAATTCCGTATTACATTTTAATTATCGCAATTTATTTATCGCAGTTTATTTATAGCAATTTACATTCTCGCAATTTTATTTATCGTCATTTAATTTCTGTTATTTGCTTTACGCACTTTATTTATCATCATTTAATTTCTGTTATTTATTTTACGCTCTTTAAATATCGGGACACGTATACAAGGTTTTGACATATCATATCGACGCATATATATATATATATATATATATATATATATATATATATATATATATATATATATTATTTGGAATCACCATAGACACTCTATATGCAGTAATGATCGAGTTCTCTATACAGGGTTGAGGTTGATTCTACAATAATATATATACTTTAAGTTGTGATCGAGTATGAGACATGTACACGGGTCACGATACGTATTAATTAATTCGAATATTATATATTAAACTTTATATGAATTATTGGACTGTCAACTGTGGACTATCGACTGTGGACTAATAAGATTGGACAAATAAAATGAATTAAAATATTAAAATATTGATTATAATATATGAAACTAAACAATTCTTCAAGTTTGCCACTTGATTTCATCTTAAACCTCATTTGTATCTTGACGATTACAATCTGCGTTCAAACCTTTCATAATTCTTGAAAACACCTCAATCTAGAGGATGAACCAACCGCACTTCACCTACGGAAGAAAAGATTTATGCATATAGTTATGCACCTGAAAAATACTCGGAACCCTGAGTAAACGTTTAACACGCATCTGTGCTAGCTCCTTCGGCATTGCTATTACCAAAAATAACCATGCAATTCTTTTTCAAAGTAGCCAATTATGTCACAGCTTCAGCAAACCAATTTCAACTTTTCATTTGAATAAACCTTATTATAACTTTTGATATATAAGTTTACCTTTTGTCATCGTTACCGGGGAACTTTTCATATTCCACCATGTTACCATCAGCGTTTAATCATCTAAAAACATAATTCTCTTGAAACCACTTCGAATTGATAACCAATGATTCAGATATGGTAGCATTAAATGCAGAGGAAACATCAAAATCGTAGATGGTCTAAACGGCCAACAGTTTGATAATAAAGAATGGAATGTTGGGAACGCTCGATAGAAAATTTGATACTGAAAAACAGATTGAGCAAACCATGAAGGAGACCAAGGCCAAATACCAGGACCATACCATATATTCAAAGAATCTAGGTAATTCTGGATCCGATGAAACTTTCAACGAATATCTTTCTCCGTACTCATGTTAAAATCTTGCGTAAAATATTTCTTCATCAATCATCGAACTTAGAAATCCCAAAATATCATCATAAATATCTTCGATATTTCTGAGGATATTTTCATAACTCTTCTTGTCCGAAATTAGTATCTCTTCGTGCTATCTGTATTACATCATAAAGGAAACCATTTTAGTTTCTAAATTTCTTTAAAATCGAGTTTAAATTATGAATGACTTCTGGAGTAGTGTTGGAAATTAATGCATGAGTTAGTATAATATAATGACACTTGATCAACGTGATTATATTACAGTAAGTCATGCTGAGTTTCTAATGGGACATGATGATTCACAGATCATAACGTAATCATGTGCCATGTTACATAACTCTATCATTCTGCTTAACTTCTGAACATATCAAGAAAGTATATTCTTGATAATCCTATTCTCAGTGAATTTGGTAATTTGACAAATCAAATCGTGCTATTACGTTCTTTCTTGCTTAAAACATTAAGTTCATTCGGAACTCCATACCTACAAATTCTGGACCAATACTTGCAAAAAGAAAACAAAAGCATGAAGCTCCGAAATAGAAAGGGGGTATAAATTGCAGCAAATAAGAGAGAGCATTAACTGTGGATGACAATGATTATAGGAGACAGAAGCAGGGACACCGAAATATAAGAGAAAATATAAAGCCCAATAACAACACGGAGATTACAAACCGTGGATATTAATACGAATAGCAATATAAAGACACGGTAGAATTAAGAATAGTATCATCCCAAGGTAATAGTAGAAGTAAACAGATTCTTCTGGTGGAAGATTAAAAAGAAGGATAACAGAAAGGATAATTAGGAAAAATATCAATGACTAGAACTGGATTAAGCATTTTCACAATCTTTTGGATGTATGAACTAAGAAAGAAAGTACAGGAATGGTGAGAATAATGGAACGGAGGAGTTTAATTTATAATGGAAATATCAGATAGAGTAATCGAGGCAGATCACCGTATTTAATTATAGAAATCTTAATCTCCTTATTCGCCGAAGAATCAAATCTCTAAGATTTCGAAGATTTTCTTTAAATCCCTTGAATTTCGAAATTCAACCAAGTCAATGTCAAAAGCTAAAATGCACCTTATTTTCTAAATTCAACCCTGACTACGTCAAAAGTTAAGGAGAATCTTATTTTCCTCATTTCAATCTTTTGTGATAGCTTCATTCGTGCTCTTCGAATAATTGAATTACTTTATCTGTATTATTAAATATTGATAAAACTCTATTTATCAGCTCATATTCGTCAGGAAAACATATTTATTGTTAGCCATGACGACCTCACTCAAATTTCGGGACGAAATTTCTTTAACGGGTAGGTACTGTGATGACCCGGGAATTTCCGACCAAATTTAAACTTGATCTTTATATGTTTTTGACATGATAAGCAAAGTCTGTAATGTTGATGTTTTCAAAAACTTTGAATTGTGTTCATGTAATCAATTACCCTTCGACTATTCTCGACGATTCGCGAACAATTGTTTGTAAATAAATATTTATATATATACAAATATAATTGTATACTTTAAATTTATTGTTTTAATATATATATTTAATATACTTATCTATGTAATAAAATTTGATAAAACATAATTGTAGATATTGTAATTTGATTATATATATATATATATATATATATATATATATATATATATATATATATATATATATATATATATATATATATATATATAATTTCTATATATAGTTGTTAATTGTATGTATATTATAATATAATAAATTGTATAAATATTAAATATTCAAAATATGATATTATATATATACACTATGAAATATTACATAATATTAATATTATTAGGATTAGTATCATTATTGGTATTATTAATAATATTATTATCAATTTTTATTAAACTTATTGAAATTATCATTTTATTATCAATATCATCATATTAATACCATTATTTTAGATGTATCATTATTATTAATTTATAAATAATACTATGATTATTATCATTCATATAATTGTTATTAATTATTATTATCTTACTTATTTATATTATCCTTAAAAATATTAAAAATAATATTGTTATTTTTATTAATAAATATTAATTATTAATATTAATGATAGAACAAAAATCTGTGTATTCTTTTCTAATCTGTTACATGTCGATCCTGCTTTATTTTGATTTTGTTTTTTTTGTCAATTGAGTAGTACCAATCAGTGTTGGATTTTAGGAACAAACCCAAAATCTGTTTTTGTAACGACCCGGAAATTTCCGACCAATTTTAAACCTTAATCTTTATAGGTTTTCGACATGATAAGCAAAATCTGTAATGTTGAGTCTAGAAAAATCTATATTTATGTAATCAAATAACCCTTGACCATGTCTGGCGATTCACGAACATTTATGTGTATATACGATATATATTTATTAGCTGATAACGTTAACAAAGTATTATATATGTAATTTTGAAATAAACCGTGTTCCGAAAATAAGTTATACGAATTATAGCTTTGTTAAAAATATAATTAGAATCTATTTGTGTAGTTTTAACATTTGGTATTTTTTTTTTTTACTTGGGGTTGGGAGCTCATAATTAATTTAATTTTTTATTTATTTAAATAATGATATATAATTAATGACCAATTTTACACCCTAAAAGACTGAAATAAATAATATTATTTAATTTAAAATTTTAGAATTTATCGGAGAACTTTTATCCGCCACTGTTTAACCACGGAGCACGAATTACACCCAAATATGAGTGTCGGCAGCTATCCTATTAAACATGTGATTTGTTTTTTTAGTTATACTTTAATAATTATTATATATTATATTCTATTTTATATATATATATATATATATATAATATATATGTATATGAGAGAAGAGAATGAGATGAAAGGCAGAAGACTTAAACTACCACCGGATGTCCTCTCCTTCCCGGCATCACCTTCAACGTCTAGACAACTACCATCGTGAGCCACCGTCACTCACCACCAATTAACCACCGTTGTCTACCATTGCAATCACCTTAAATATATGTTTCATCTTCATTATTGAACACCCACTTAACCACCCAAGCTCCACCGGTCACCACCTAGAACAACCACCTTATCACCGCCATCATACACCTCCAACTATCTACCACTTTCGGGACACCCAAAACGCTACCAAAAGATGCTATTACATCACGTTTTTTTTTTTTTTTTTCGTTTCAGTTTCTTTTGGACAGACCTAAGAACACGACAAACCCAAACCCACAACCCTTATAATCGCTGTATTTTTTTTTTCCTCTCTCTGTGATTACTCGTTATTGCTACTGGGTATATGAAGACGACGAGTGAAGAATGACGATGGTGAAAAAGTGAAGTGAGGTTGACGATGAACAGGAATAGGTGTTGAAGATGATACCGTTTCGATGATTATGCTTATGGTTATGAGATGGACATGATGATCATAAATGAAGAAGATAATGAAGTTATCATAAACATTAAAAACAGGAAACGGTATATTTTTTTTTTCAGTTCCATCGAATTAAGCAAAACAACTTTTCATCACTTTAGGTTTATTTTAAACTGTTGGGCCTGGTTTACAGCTGGGCCGAGTTTTTAATTGTTGTTGGGCCAAACTACTGTTGGGCCGTATGAAGTTTGATCTATGGGGCCGGATCCATTTTCTGTTGGGTTTGTATTCACCGAGAGTTACAACCGTATTATGAAATTAGATGAAGATTTGGGTTGATTAATCAAGAAGAAAATGAAGAAACCGAAATATTGTATACATATAATTAAAATCATGATTATAACAGAAATAAAGAAACAGATGGATGGTTAGGAGTGTTGTTTGTTGAGCGAGAAGTCATGGGTTCGAGTCCCGGCTCGGACACTTTAATTCCTTTTTAGCATTTTAAGGTAGTTTTTGATAAAACTATTATTATCATCATTATTATTATTATCATTATTATTATTATTATTAAAAGAACTATTAAAAGTATTAATAGAATTTTTATCATTAGTAAGATTATCAAAAGTATCATTTTTATTATTTTTAGTAAAATCATTAATTTTAGAATTTATATTATTATTATACATTATTATTAAAATTAACATTTTATTTTACTTAAAAGTTATCATTATATTATTAAAATTAAAAGTATTATTTTAATTATATTATCATTATCATTACTACTAAGGTTTAACATTTTTATTAAAATTATCAATATTACTAAAATTATCATTTAAGATTATTATTATTGACATTGTTATTATTATTTTTATATTAACAATATTATTATTACAAATTAAATATATATAAGTTATATATTTTAAAATATAATATATAAATTTATTCGATTATAATTATGTGTATTAATATATATAAATGATATAGGTTCGTGAATCCGAGGCCAACCCTATACTTGTTCAATGATGTTATATGTATTTTTACTACAAAATACATTAGGTGAGTATATAGTCCCTTTTAAACTTTAAATATTTTTGGGCTGAGAATACATGCGCTGTTTTTATAAATGATTTACGTTATGGACACAAGTGATTAAAAATGATATTCTGCGGATTGATGTGCTAGGTAATTTAGTTATATGTTATAATAGCATGTAAGCGCGAATCCTAAAGATAGATCTATCGGGTTTAACACCCCCATCCAGTAGGCTGCACTAGACATAAGAACTAGTGGGCGGATGTTTAGTACTTCGAGGATCATTTATACACTTGCGAGTGTACATATCCATCTTTGCGAAGATGACTTATTATATTATTGTTAAGGTTGGTTACTGAGGCCTCAACATAAGCAGAATGATTTTATACACTTGCGAGTGTATTATATTTTTATATATGAAATCTTGTGGTCCATAGTTATAACTCTGCTAGCATCAAACCTATATATCTCACCAACTTTATGTTGACTTTTTAAAACATGTTTATTCTCAGGTACGAATTAAGTCTTCTGCTGTGCATATGCTCATTTAAGGACATTATTTGGTGTCGATCATCGCAATGGGACCAAACGTTAATGACTTCGTCCAGGAAGATTAGGACCGGTTGTTAAAGTTTTCAATCAGTTTCTTCATCTATTTATTTATTTCTTTATTTCCTACTCTAAAATCCAAATCGAGACCCATAACTTTTTATATAACGATTAAATTACTCATAGTTATGTTAAACAACACGACATTATCCTATCTATATCAGATATCAATTATAATTACTTTAATATGGCGAATTAAACTGAAATAAGAGATACATCAGGTACGTTCTCTGTTTTTACTATCATTTATTCAACAGCTCAATTTCAAATAATTTATCAAAATCTAATAATACAGTGTTGTTAGGAATGATGTACTTAAACTTTTTGTAAAATTTCAAGAACCAATTACTCATAACGAATCTAAATTGTTGAATCAAAGTTTAAAATCAAAAAGTCAAACTAATTGTTCATCACAAAAAATTCGTGTTCGTTTTGATGTTTCTGTTGAAATTAACGATCTACAAAGTTTCTAACGATGATTTACCACAGGTTTCATTTTGTAATTATTATGTAAAACAATCTCTAAATCAAAATTAACGTTTATTTTTTTTTCCTGAGTCATGAACGACGGCAGCCCTTTTCTGTTTAATATTTTTTTCTATTAATACAATTAGTTAAACACTGATTATTTATGATTATATGGATGAATTTAAATCATTGTTATAATGATTTAAATTGTTGGCCGATTATATTGAAATGAAGAATAAGAATAGAGAAAACAGAAGACTTAAGATATATATATTTCGGTTTCCTTTTATTCCAGATTATATGAATTGGTAGAGTGGTATGATGTGTTTATGGGTGAGCGAGAGGTCATGGGTTCGAGTCCGGTCTCGGGCAATTCTTTTTAGAATGACTTTCCAAAGGGTATACACTTCTTTTTATTATTATTATTATTATCATTATAATTATTATTAGTTTTAGTATTATTATGATTATAATTATAATTATTGTTGTTATCAAGATTGTTGTTACTATGGTTATTATTGTTATTAATTAGTGTTATTTTTTTACTAGTATTATAATTATTATTAGAATTTTATAAATATCATCATCATTATTATTATTATTACTAATAAAAGTGTATTTATAAAAGATATCATCTAGTACTAAAATAATGTTAGAAAAAAATATGATTATTATTAAGATTGTTATGAAAGTAATAAGGATTATTATTACTTTCATTAATATTAGTATTAGTATCAATTTTGTAACTATTAGTATTGTTATTATTATTATTATTATTATTATTATTATTATTATTATTATTATTATTATTATTATTATTATTATTATTATTATTATTATTATTATTATTATTATTATTATTATTATTATTTAAACCAATGTATCATTATCAAAACTATTATTTTCACTATGATTATTATTAAACTTTTCATTTTACTAAAAACTACTGTTATTATCATAAGATTTATTATTAAAACTATCATTAATATTATTATTAATAAAATCATTAATACTATTATCATTATTATTAATATTAGTATTATCATCATCACTAATTTAATCACTACTAATGTTATTTTAGTATTATTATAATTACTATTTTAACAAACAGATGTATTATATACATATAAAATATTTGATACTTATAACATAACTAAAGTTATATTTTTATATAGTAACAATGAAATATATAAATTAATAATATAAAACATTATATCAATAATAAATAATATATATAATCGTTCGAAAACAGGTATATGTATTAATATATATATGAATGATATAGGTTCATGAATCCGTGGCCAACCCTGCATTGTTCAGTTGTTCAATGTCGTCATATGTATTTTTACTACAAAATACAGTACTGTGAGTTTCATTTGCCTTTTTACCCTTTATATTTTTGGGCTGAGAATACATGCACAATTTTTATAAATGTTTTACGAAATAGACACAAGTAATCGAAACTACATTATATGGTTGAATTATCGAAATTGAATATGCCCCTTTTTATTAAGTCTGGTAATCTAAGAATTAGGGAACATACACCCTAATTGACGCGAATCCTAAAGATAGAACTATCAGGCCCAACAAGCCCCATCCAAAGTACCGGATGCTTTAGTACTTCGAAATTTATATCATGTTCGAAGGAGGATCCCGGAATGATGGGGATATTTTTATATGCACATTGTGAATGTCGATTACCAGGTGTTCAATCTATATGAATGAATTTTATCTCTATGTATGGGATGCATATTGAAATATGAAATCTTGTGGTCTATTAAAATGATGGAAATGATTATTTATGTTAAACTAATGAATTCACCAACCTTTTGGTTGACACTTGAAAGTATGTTTATTCTCAGGTATGAAAGAAATCTTCCGCTGTGCATTTGCTCATCTTAGAGATATTACTTGGAGTCATTCATGACATATTTTAAAAAATGTTGCATTCGAGTCGTTGCGTTCATCAAGATTATTATTAAGTCAATTATAGTTAGTTATATTATGAAATGGTATGTCTGTCGTCAACTTTCGATGCAATGAAAGATTGTCTTTTCAAAAACGAATGCAATGTTTGTAAAATGTATCATATAGAGGTCAAGTACCTCGCGATGTAATCAACTGTTGTGAATCATTTATAATCGATATGGACGTTGTCCGGATGTATTAGGATGGGTCTTCACAGTGATTTTGAGAGAGGATTTATGAGAATGTTTTGGTACAAGAAAAGCATTAGTCTAGGCCTCTATTTATAGGTGAGGTTAGAAAGATCTAGAATTAGGGTTTAGTTAGGAGTACTTAGGGAACAAGTTAGGGTTTAAGGTGGTGGTTATGGTGGCCGATTTTGAGAGGGGTAAAATGTTCATTTTACCCTCTTTTTTTATTAATAAAATCGGCTAGGGCAACTAGGGATAGGTTTGGAACTTTTTCATTTTAGTCCTTGTACTTTTGGTTAGTTAAAATAGCTCATTAAAGGTTCTAATTTAATTGTTTGAATGCAACAAGTTTTAGAGTATTACATTTTTTTCACAAAAGTTAATTAGCTTATTATTTTTATCTTTTATTAACTTGTTAATTATTTCACAAAGTTAATTAATATGTTTTATAACTCTTAATACTTACCAATTGTTGATTAAAGTTTAATCATTAAGTTTTAATTATATTGTTTGGGCATTTAATATTGGAAAAATATAGAATGGAATAATGAGGGTCGTTATAGTACCTCACCGTTATTAGAAACTTCGTCTCAAAGTTTTAAGTAGATTTCTCGTTTGTATCAGCAGTTGAGAAGAGATGGGAATATTTCCGTATCATTTGGTCTTTGCGTTCCCATGTATATTCGGGGCCTCTACGCGAATTCCAACGAACTTTAATGATAGGTATGTTGCTTTTACGCGTTTGTTTGACCTCTCCTTCTATGATCTCTATAGGTTCTTCAACGAAGTACATTTGCTCATCAATGCAGATATCATCCAAAGGAATAACAAGTGTGTCATCAGTAAGACACCTTTTAAGATTCGAGACATGAAACACATCATGTACTTGGCTAAGTTCAGTTGGTAGTTCCAATCGGTACGCCACGGGACCGACTTTTTGAGTGATTGTGAAAGGTCCAACATATCGTGGACTGAGTTTACTTCGTTTACCGAAGCTGACGAAACCTTTCCAAGGGGATACTTTCAACATGACTTTATCTCCGACTTAGAATTCTATATCTTTCCGATGCTTATCAGCATAGCTCTTTTGTCGGCTGCGGGCAGTTTCTAATCATTTCTTAATCTGGACGATCTTTTCGGTAGTTTCATGAATAATTTCAGGACCAGTTAAATGTCTGTCCTCGAGTTCATCCCAACACAAAAGGGGATCTACATTTTCTTCCGTATAAGGCTTTAAAAGGTGAGCTCTAATGCTAGAGTGATAACTGTTGTTGTAGGAAAATTCAGCTAAAGGTAGATGTCTATCCCATCCTTTGCCGAAATCGATTGCACAAGCACGTAGCATATCTTCCATCGTTTGGATGGTTCGTTCACTTTGACCATCAGTTTGTAGATGATAAGCTGTACTCGTGTCGAGTTGAGTTCCAAGAGCAGATTGCAAAGTTTTCCAGAATCTAGGAATGAATCGACTGTCGCGATCAGAAATAATCGAGATAGAAACTCCATGACGTGAGACAATTTCTTTAATATAGAGTTGTGATAATTTCTCCATCTTGTCAGTTTCCTTGATCGGTAAGAAATGTGCAGATTTGGTAAGACGATCAACTATGACCCAAATAGTATCGTTACCGTTTGAAGTCTTAGGTAACTTAGTAACGAAATCCATAGTGATACATTCCCACTTCCAATGCGGGATATCGGGTTATGTCAACAGACAAGAAGGCTTTTGATGTTCAGCCTTGACTTTCAAACAAATGAGACACTTACTAACATAAGTAGCAATGGCGGCTTTCATGTTAGGCCACCAGTAGAATTCCTTCACATCATGGTACATCTTACTGGAACCGGGGTGAATAGAGTACCTAGTATTATGAGCTTCGTCCAAGACTAGAATACGGAGATTACCGAAGCGAGGAACCCAATTTCTGTTACCAAAGTACCGTGTACCATTAGCATTCACTTGGAGTTGGTTCTCGAAACCGATAGGTCCTTCACCTTCGATAAGTGTTGGTTTAATAGCTTCAAGTTGAGCTTCACAAATTCGTGATATAAGATTCGATTTGATTTTCAGGTTTAAAGCACGAACACGTCTAATATTGTCTTTTCGACTAAGGGCATCGGCAACTACATTCACCTTGCCAGAATGGTATTTCAGCTCACAGTCATAATCATTCAATAACTCGAGCCATCGTCTTTGTCTCATGTTTAATTGCTTCTAGTCAAAGATATGTTGAAGACTTTTATGATCAGTATATACCGTGATTCTAACCCCATAGAGGTAATGTCTCCACATCTTTAGTGCAAATACCAAGGCTCCTAATTCCAAGTCATGTGTGGTATAGTTCTTCTCATGTTTCTTCAACTGTCTAGATGCGTAGGCAATAACCTTTTCACGTTGCATTAAAACACAACCAAAGCCTTGCTTTGAGGCATCACAGTAAACAACCAAATCGTCAGAGCCTTCAGGTAAAGATAAGATTGGGGCTGTGGTTAATTTCTCCTTCAGAACCTTAAACGCAGATTCCTGTTCTTCGGACCACTCAAACTTCTTTCCCTTATGAGTTAACTTTGTAAGGGGTTTAGCAAGGAGAGAAAAATCTTTTCTTAATCTCCGGTAATAATCGGCAAGTCCCAAAAATTGACGAATATGCTTCGCTGTCTTTGGTATCTCCCAGTTCTGAATAGGAGTAATTTTAGCTGGATCGACATGTATTCCGTTACTATCAACAACATGTCCGAGGAATTGTACGGTTTTGAGACAAAACTCGCTCTTTGAAAACTTAGCGTAGAGTTGTTCCTTTCGTAAGAGTTCAAGAATCATGCGCAAATGCTGCTCATGTTCTTTCTCACTCTTTGAGTAGATTAAGATGTCGTTAATGAAAACAATGACAAATTTTTCGAGATACGGTTTGCAGACACGATTCATAAGATTCGTGAACATGGCAGGAGCATTAGTTAAGCCAAAAGGCATGACACAAAATTCATAGTGCCCATAACGAGTACGAAAAGCGGTCTTAGGAATATCGGATTCCTTGACTCTAAGTTGGTGATAACAGGACCTCAGATCAATTTTTGAATAAACACTCGACCCTTGAAGTTGGTCAAATAGATCATCAATGCGCGGTAATAGATAACGGTTCTTGATAGTAAGATTGTTGAGTTCGCGATAATCAATACACATCCTCAACGTACCATCTTTCTTTTTAACGAATAGAATAGGAGCTCCCCATGGGGACGAGCTTGGACGAATGTGAAATGTCCCGTTCGTATTGATTATAAACGTTCCATATTAATTGATTTCGTCGCGAGGTTTTGACCTCTATATGAGACGTTTTTCAAAGACTGCATTCATTTTTAAAACAACCATAACCTTTATTTTATCGATAAAGGTTGAAAAAGAATTACGTAGCTTATCAAATAATGATAATCTAAAATATACCGTTTACACACGACCATTACATAATGGTTTACAATAAGAATATATTACATCAAAAATAAGTTTCTTGAATGCAGTTTTTACATAATATCATACAAGCATGGACTCCAAATCTTGTCCTTATTTTAGTATGCAATAGCGGAAGCTCTTAATAATCACCAGAGAATAAACATGCTTAAACGTCAACAAAAATGTTGGTGAGTTATAGGTTTAACCTATATATTATCAAATCATAATAATAGACCACAAGATTTCATATTTCAATACATCCCATACATAGAGATAAAAATCATTCATACGGTGAACACCTGGTAACCGACATTAACAAGATGCATATAAGAATATCCCCATCATTCCGAGACATCCATCGGACATGATATAAAAACTCGAAGTACTAAAGCATCCGCTACAACGGATGGGGTTTGTTCGGCCCAATAGATCTATCTTTAGGATTCGCGTCAATTAGTAGACTGGTTTACTAATTCTTAGGTTACCAAGTAAAAGGGGCATATTCGGCTTCGATTGTTCAAACATAGAAAGAAGTTTCATGTACTTGTGTCTATTTTGTAAAACATTTATAAGGCTGCATGTATTCTCATCCCAAAAATATTAGATTTTAAAAGTGGGACTATAACTCACTTTCACAGATTTTTACTTCGTCGGGAAGTAAGACTTGGCCACTGGTCGATTCACAAACCTATAACAAATATGTACATATATATCAAAGTATGTTCAAAATATATTTACAACATTTCTAATACGTTTTAATGTTTTAAGTTTATTAAGTCAGCTGTCCTCGTTAGTAACCTACAACTAGTTATCCATAGTTAGATGTACAGAAATAAATTGATATATATTATCTTGACCCAATCCATGACCCAGTGTATACACGTCTCAGGCTAGATCACAACTCAAAGTATATATATTTTTGGAATCAACCTCAACCCTGTATAGCTAACTCCAACATTACTGCATATAGAGTGTCTATGGTTGTTCCAAATAATATATATAGATGGGTCGATATGATATGTCAAAACATTTGCATACGTGTCTATGGTATCCCAAGATTACATAATATATTAGAATATATGTATTATACCATATAAGTTAGTTAGGATATGATTAATATAGATTTGTTACCAATTTTCACGTAGCTACAAGAAGTAAAAATATCCAATCTTGTTTTACCCGTAACTTCTTCGTTTTAAATCCGTTTTGAGTGAATCAAATTGCTATGGTTTCATATTGAACTCTATTTTATGAATATAAATAGAAAATGTATAGGTTTATAGTTGGAAATATAAGTTACAAGTCATTTTTGTAAGAGGTAGTCATTTCAGTCGAAAGAACGACGTCTTGATGACCATTTTGAAAAACATACTTTCACTTTGAGTTTAACCATGATTTTTGGATATAGTTTCATGTTCATAAGAAAAATCATTTTCCCAGAAGAACAACTTTTAAATCAAAGTTTATCATAGTTTTTAATTATCAAACCCAAAACAGCCCGCGGTGTTACTACGACGGCGTATGTCCGGTTTTATGGTGTTTTTCGTGTTTCCAGGTTTTAAATCATTAAGTTAGCATATAATATAGATATAGAACAAGTTTTCAGTTGATTTTAAAAGTCAAATTAGAAGGATTAACTTTTATTTGCGAACAAGTTTAGAATTAACTAAATTATGTTCTAGTGATTTCAAGTTTAAACCTTCGAATAAGGTATTTTTATATATATGAATCGATTGATGTTATGAACATCATTACTACCTCAAGTTTTGTGGATAAACCTACTGGAAATGAGAAAAATAGATCTAGATTCAAAGGATCCTTGGATGGCTTGAAAATTCTTGAAGCAGAATCATGACACGAAAACAAGTTCAAGTAAGATTTCCACTCGAAATAAGATTGTTATAATTATAGAAATTGAATCAAAGTTTGAATATGAGTATTACCTTGTATTAGAAAGATATCTTACTGTAAATAAGAAAGATTTCTTGAGGTTGGATGATCACTTTACAAGATTAGAAGTAAGCTAGCATACTTGGAAGTATTCTTGATTTTATGAAACTAGAACTTATAGAATTTATGAAGAACACTTAGAACTTGAAGATAGAACTTGAGAGAGATCAATTAGATGAAGAAAATTGAATAATGAAAGTGTTTGTAGGTGTTTTTGGTCGTTGGTATATGGATTAGATATAAAGGATGTGTAATTTTGTTTACATGTAAATAAGTCATGAATGATTACTAATATTTTTGTAATTTTATGAGATATTTCATGCTATTTGCCAAATGATGGTTCCCACATGTGTTAGGTGACTCAAATGGGCTACTAAGAGCTGATCATTGGAGTGTATATATCAATAGTACATACATCTAAAAGTTGTGTATTGTACGAGTACGAATACGGGTGCATACGAGTAGAATTGTTGATGAAATTGAACGAGGATGTAATTGTAAGCATTTTTGTTAAGTAGAAGTATTTTGATAAGTGTCTTGAAGTCTTTCAAAAGTGTATGAATACATATTAAAACACTACATGTATATACATTTTAACTGAGTCGTTAAGTCATCGTTAGTCGTTACATGTAAATGTTGTTTTGAAACCTTTAGGTTAACGATCTTGTTAAATGTTGTTAACCCATTGTTTATTATATCTAAAGAGATGTTAAATTATTACATTATAATGATATTATGATATATTAGTATATCTTAGTATGATATATATACAGTTAAATGTTGTTACAACGATAATCGTTAGATATATGTCTCGTTTCGAAATCATTAAGTTAGTAGTCTTGTTTTTACATATGTAGTTCATTGTTAATACACTTAATGACATGTTTACTTATCATTTATCATGATTAAACATAGTGTATCAATATCTTAATATGATTCATATGTATTTAGTAAGACGTTGTTATAACGATAATCGTTATATATATCGTTTCGAGTTTCTTAATTCAATAAACTCAATTTTATGTATATAACTCATTGTTAAAATACCTAATGAGATACTTACTTATCATAATATCATGTTAACTATATATATAATCATATATATGTCATCATATAGTTTTTACAAGTTTTAACGTTCGTGAATCACCGGTCAACTAGGGTGGTCAATTGTCTATATGAAACCTATTTAAATTAATCAAGTCTTAACAAGTTTGATTGCTTAACATGTTGGAAACACTTAATCATGTAAATAACAATTTCATTTAATATATATAAACATGGAAAAGTTCGGGTCACTACAGTACCTACCCGTTTAATAAATTTCGTCCCGAAATTTTAAGAAGTTGGAGGTGATGACGTATCTTCTGGAAATAAGTGCGGGTATTTCTTCTTCATCTGATCTTCTCGTTCCCAGGTGAAATCGGGTCCTCTACGAGCATTTCATCGAACCTTAACAATTGGTATCTTGTTTTGTTTAAATCTTTTAACCTCACGATCAATTATTTCGACGGGTTCTTCGATGAATTGAAGTTTTTCGTTGATTTGGATTTCGTCTAATGGAATAGTGAGATCTTCTTTAGCAAAACGTTTCTTCAAATTCGAGACGTGGAAAGTGTTATGTACATCCGCGAGTTGTTGAGGTAACTCAAGTCGGTAAGCTACTGGTCTGACACGATCAATAATCTTGAATGGTCCAATATACCTTGGATTTAATTTCCCTCGTTTACCAAATCGAACAACGCCTTTCTAAGGTGCAACCTTAAGCATGACCATCTCTCCAATTTCGAATTCTATATTTTTTCTTTTAATGTCGGTGTAGCACTTTTTTCGACTTTGGGTGGTTTTCAACCGTTGTTGAATTTGGATGATCTTCTTGGTAGTTTCTTGTATTATCTCCGGACCCGTAATCTGTCTATCCCCCACTTTACTACAAAAAATCGGAGACCTACACTTTCTACCATAAAGTGCTTCAAACGGCGCCATCTCAATGCTTGAATGGTAGCTGTTGTTGTAGGAAAATTCTGCTAACGGTAGATGTCGATCCCAACTGTTTTCCGAAATCAATAACGCATGCTCGTAGCATGTCTTCAGGCGTTTGTATCATCCTTTCGCTCTGCCCATCAGTTTGTGGATGATAGGCAGTACTCATGTCTAGACGAGTTCCTAATGCTTGCTAAAATGTCTGCCAGAATCTTGAAATAAATCTGCCATCCGTATCAGAGATAATAGAGATTGGTATTCCATGTCTGGAGACGACTTCCTTCAAATACAGTCGTGCTAACTTCTCCATCTTGTCATCTTCTCTTATTGGCAGGAAGTGTGCTGATTTGGTGAGACGATCAACTATTACCCAAATAGTATCAAAACCACTTGTAGTCCTTGGCAATTTAGTGATGAAATCCATGGTAATGTTTTCCCATTTCCATTCAGGGATTTTGGGTTGTTGAAGTTGTAGTGACCCGAACTTTTCCATGTTTATATATATATTAAATGAAATTGTTATGATTAAGTGTTTCCAACATGTTAAGCAATCAAACTTGTTAAGACTTGATTAATTGAAATAGGTTTCATATAGACAATTGAACACCCAAGTTGACCGGTGATTCACGAACGTTAAAACTTGTAAAAACTATATGATGACATATATATGGTTATATATATAGTTAACATGATATTATGGTAAGTAAACATATCATTAAGTATATTAACAATGAACTACATATGTAAAAACAAGACTACTAACTTAATGATTTTGAAACGAGACATATATGTAACGATTATCGTTGTAACGACATTTAATGTATATATATCATATTAAGAGATATTCGTACATCATAATGTCATGATAATATAATAATTTAAAATCTCATTTGATATTTCTAAACATTGGGTTAACAACATTTAACAAGATCGTTAACCTAAAGGTTTCAAAACAACACTTACATGTAACGACTAACGATGACTTAACGACTCAGTTAAAATGTATATACATGTAGTGTATTAATATGTAATCATACACTTTTTAAAGACTTCAAGAAACGTATCAAAATACTTCTACTTAACAAAAATGCTTACAATTACATCCTCGTTCAGTTTCATCAACAATTCTACTCGTATGCACCCGTATTCGTACTCGTACAATACACAGCTTTTAGATGTATGTACTATTGGTATATACACTCCAATGATCAGCTCTTAGTAGACCATGTGAGTCACCTAACACATGTGGGAACCATCATTTGGCAACTAGCATGAAATATCTCATAAAATTACAAAAATATGAGTAATCATTCATGACTTATTTACATGAAAACAAAATTACATATCCTTTATATCTAATCCATACACCAACGACCAAAAACACCTACAAACACTTTCATTCTTCAATTTTCTTCATCTAATTGATCTCTCTCAAGTTCTATCTTCAAGTTCTAAGTGTTCTTCATAAATTCTACAAGTTCTAGTTTCATAAAATCAAGAATACTTCCAAGTTTGCTAGCTTACTTCCAATCTTGTAGAGTGATCATCCAACCTCAAGAAATCTTTCTTATTTACAGTAAGATATCTTTCTAATATAAGGTAATACTCATATTCAAACTTTGATTCAATTTCTATAATTATAACAATCTTATTTCGAGTGGAAATCTTACTTGAACGTGTTTTCGTGTCATGATTCTGCTTCAAGAACTTTCAAGCCATCCAAGGATCCTTTGAAGCTAGATCCATTTTTCTCATTTCCAGTAGTTTTATCCAGGAAACTTGAGGTAGTAATGATGTTCATAACATCATTCGATTCATACATATAAAGCTATCTTATTCGAAGGTTTAAACTTGAAATCACTAGAACATAGTTTAGTTAATTCTAAACTTGTTCGCAAACAAAAGTTAATCCTTCTAACTTGACTTTTAAAATCAACTAAACACATATTCTATATCTATATGATATGCTAACTTAATGATTTAAAACCGGAAAACACGAAAAATACCGTAAAACCGGATATACGCCGTTGTAGTAACACCGCGGGCTGTTTTGGGTTTGATAATTAAAAACTATGATAAACTTTGATTTAAAAGTTGTTCTTCTGGGAAAATGATTTTTCTTATGAACATGAAACTATATCCAAAAATCATGGTTAAACTCAAAGTGGAAGTATGTTTTTCAAAATGGTCATCAAGACGTCGTTCTTTCGACTGAAATGACTACCTCTTACAAAAATGACTTGTAACTTATATTTCCGATATAAACCTATACTTTTTCTATTTAGATTCATAAAATAGAGTTCAATATGAAACCATAACAATTTGATTCACTCAAAACAGATTTAAAATGAAGAAGTTATGGGTAAAACAAGAATGGATATTTTTTAATTTTAGTAGCTACGGGAAATATTAACAATTCTATACAAATCATATCCTAGCTAACTTATATTGTATTATACATGTATTCTAATATATTATGTTTTCTTGGGATACCATAGACACGTATGCAAATGTTTTGACATATCATATCGACCCATCTATGTATATTATTTGGAACAACCATAGACACTCTATATGCAGTAATGTCGGAGTTAGCTATACAGGGTTGAGGTTAATTCCAAAAATATATATAGTTTGGGTTGTGATCTAGCCTGAGACATGTATTCACTGGGTCGTGGATTGATTCAAGATAATATATATCGATTTATTTCTGTACATCTAATTGTGGATAACTAGTTGTTGGTTACTAACGAGGACAGTTGATTTAATAAACTTAAAACATTAAAACGTATTAAAAATGTTGTAAATATATTTTGAACATACTTTGATATATATGTACATATTTGTTATAGGTTCGTGAATCAACCAGTGGCCAAGTCTTACTTCCCGACGAAGTAAAAATCTGTGAAAGTGAGTTATAGTCCCACTTTTAAAATCTAATATTTTTGGGATGAGAATACATGCAAGTTTTATAAATGATTTACAAAATAGACACAAGTACGTGAAACTACATTATATGGTTGAATTATCGAAATCGAATATGCCCATTTTTATTAAGTCTGGTAATCTAAGAATTAGGGAACAGACACCCTAATTGACGCGAATCCTAAAGATAGATCTATTGGGCCTAACAAACCCCATCCAAAGTACCGGATGCTTTAGTACTTTGAAATTTTTATCATATTCGAAGGGTGTCCCGGAATGATGGGGATATTCTAATATATGCATCTTGTTAATGTCGGTTACCAGGTGTTCACCATATGAATGATTTTTATCTCTATGTATGGGATGTATATTGAAATATGAAATCTTGTGGTCTATTGTTACGATTTGATATATATAGGTTAAACCTATAACTCACCAACATTTTTGTTGACGTTTTAAGCATGTTTATTCTCAGGTGATTATTAAGAGCTTCCGCTGTCGCATACTTAAATAAGGACAACATTTGGAGTCCATGCTTATATGATATTGTGTAAAAACTGCATTCAAGAAACTTATTTCGTTGTAACATATTTGTATTGTAAACCATTATGTACTAGTCGTGTGTAAACAGGATATTTTAGATTATCATTATTTGATAATCTACGTAAAGCTTTTTAAACCTTTATTGATGAAATAAAGGTTATGGTTTGTTTAAAAATGAATGCAGCCTTTGAAAAATGTCTCATATAGAGGTCAAAACCTCGCAACGAAATCAATTAATATGGAACATTTTTAATCAATAAGAACGGGACATTTCAGTTGGTATCCGAGCATTGGTCTTAGAGAACCAGAAAAGTTGCATTAGTGTGTCTTATCGAGTTTGTTAGGATGCATTAGTGAGTCTGGACTTCGACCGTATTTTCTTTAAAAATGATTGCTTAACATTTTTTGGAAACTATATATTATTAACATGTAAATATTATGTGATATATTAATCTCTTAACGTGTTTGATATTATGTGATAGATGTCTATCTCTAGAACAATTCCCATTGACTCACCTAATAATAATGAAGAGTCAAATGTAAATTGGAATGATTCGTGGACTGATTCACAAGTTCCCGAAGAGGAACCGGAAGAAGAATCGGAACCGGAAGAAGAATCGGAACCGGAAGAAGAAATAGAACCAGTGGGGGAAATAATAAAACGGTTAAGTAGAAGAAAATCCTCAACCAACCGACCAAATTTAATTATGGTCAATGGTGTTTCCGCCAAGGAAGCAAAGTATTGGGAGGATTACCGATTCTCCGATGAATCGGATCCCGACAAGGATTCCGATGATGTTATAGAAATTACCCCAACACAATTTAATAAGGCAAAAGAGAACAATAAGGGAAAGGGCATAAAAATAGAGAAATTTGATTCCAAACCCGATGAACTTTATATGTATCGTCAACACCCGTATTTCTTAAGTTGTGACAAAAACCCGGGAACCTCTAAACCACCAGGTTTTTCTAAACCAATGTGGAAAACGACGGCTCGTATTAGGGGAACATCATATATCTCTAGAAACTTCGCAAAACGAACCAAAACCGAATAAGAAGAAACGAACGAGTCAGAATAAGATAGTTGTATTCATGTGGTGTAATATATGTAATATAGTGTGCTTATGCTTTATGATATATGTAAAAATTGCTTGTATTAATAAGTATTTTTTTATGAATCTAACTCTTGTCTATTTTACAGAATAAAAACACAAAATGGATAGACAACCCAATATTTTAAGAGACCTACCCGGAGACATGATTGATGAAATCTTGTCTAGAGTCGGTCAGAATTCCTCGGCACAACTATTTAAGGCGAGATCAGTTTGTAAGACATTCGAAGAACGTTCCAAGAATGCCTTGGTTTATAAAAGGCTTTCGTTCGAAAGATGGGGGGTATCACATTGGGAAATCCATAAGTTACGATGTGTTTACTTTGACGCATATATTGCGGGGAACCCAAATGCTATTTTACGCAATGGGTTAAGAAATTATTTTGACTCAATATATCCGAATATAGGACTTCGTGATTTAGAAAAAGCAGCTAACATGCAACATAAAGAAGCATGTTATGCTTACGGGTTAGTAATGTTCGCTTCTCACCAAAGGGAGAACAAGAACATCGGGCTACAACTATTAAACAAAACGTTCCCACAAGTGACGGAGTCGGTAATTGGGGTAAGAAATGAGGTTTTTAGGTTATTACGAGACTGTTGGTCATTACGAAACCCTCATCCTTTTGACGACATTACAACATGCTGCCTAGCTGATGGTCATAACGGTTATTTTTCACAAGACCAAGGATGGGAAGTCATCTTAGTAAAACCAGAATGCATGACTTGTTTCTGGACTTATGAATTACGTCTCTTTATTTCCTTTGCTGAACAACTTGCGTATTAACTAGATTTATCTTCAAAACTGTCCTGTATCATAGTGTACTATATTTCATGTTATATATAATATAGCGAAGTTGTAAGTTTGAAGAATATTTTATGTGATATATTATTATAATCAGTTTTTCATATGGAATTGTAGTAGTTGAATTGTATATTAGCTACTAAGTATGAACTTAACGGGTAGGTAGTACCCAAATTTAAACTTATAAAACGCAAATATGAAGAAAAAGCTTTTATAAATGAGTTCATATTATGCTACGAGATACTATTGACTACTCTTAATATTCTGTATGATTAAATTATTTCATTTGACTATTTTGAAGGAAATGGCACCGACTACTCGACACACCTTGAATATGAGCGAAGAGGAATTTCGTGCCTTTCTTGCTTCAAACATAGCCGCAGTACAGGCAGTGCTACATACCAACAATAACTCTGAATCTAGCAATACAGCTAACGGCGCAAGAAATCGTGTAGGATGCTCCTACAAGGAATTCACTACCTACAAACCTTCAGAATTTGATGGGACCGAAGGACCAATCGAATTGAAACGGTGGACCGAGAAAGTTGAATCGGTGTTTTCCATAAGTAAGTGTGCTGAAGGAGACAAAGTGAAGTATGCTACGCATACCTTCACATGTAGTGCGTTAACATGGTGGAATACCTATCTAGAGCAAGTGGGACAAGATGTTGCTTACGCGCTACCATGGTCAGCATTCAAGCACTTGATGAATGAGAAGTACCGTCCCAGAACCGAGGTCAATAAGCTCAAGTCAGAACTTAGAGGGTTACGAACACAGGGATTCAATATTACTTCGTACGAAAGACGATTCACAGAATTGTGCCTATTGTGTCCGAGAGCGTTCGAAGATGAGGAAGAGAAGATCGACGCGTTTGTGAAAGGGTTACCGGAGAAAATCCAAGAAGATATAAGTTTACACGAGCCTGCCTCCATACAAAAGGCATGTAGAATGGCTCACAAACTAGTGAACCAGATTGAGGGAAGAATTAAAGAACGGGCGGCCAAAGAGGTCAACGTGAAGCTAGTCAAAAGAAAGTGGGAGGAAAACGGTGATAAGAGTCACCAAAACAACAACAACTATCCCAACAATCACAACATCAATCGCAACTACAACAAATGGCAAAACAACAACAACAACAACAACAACTACAACAATCATCCCAACAACAATAACAACCGCAACAACAACAACAACAATCAGAAGCAGCTATGCCAAAGGTGTGAAAAGTATCACTCGGGGTTCTGCACCAAATTTTGCAACAAGTGTAACAGAAATGGTCATAGCGCGGTGAAGTGTGAGGTCTACGGACCAGGGGTTAATAGAATGAAAGGAACAAATGGTGTCGGAACGAGTAATGGCGGAGCAAGTAGTGTCGGAGCAAGTTATGCCAATGTAGTTTGTTATAAATGTGGAAAACCGGGCCACATTATTAGAAATTGCCCGAACCAGGAGAATATGAATGGACAAGGCTGCGGAAGAGTTTTCAATATTAATGCGGTAGAGGCACATGAAGACCCGGAGCTTGTTACGGGTACATTTCTTATTGACAATAAATCTGCTTACGTTTTATTTGATTCGGGTGCGGATAGAAGCTATATGAGTAGAGATTTTTGTGCTAAATTAAGTTGTCCATTGATGCCTTTGGATAGTAAATTTTTACTCGAATTAGCAAATGGTAAATTAATTTCAGCAGATAATATATGTCGGAATCGAGAAATTAAACTGGTTAGCGAAACATTTAAGATTGACTTGATACCAGTAGAGTTAGGGAGTTTTGATGTGATAATCGGTATGGATTGGTTGAAAGAAGTGAAAGCAGAGATCGTTTGTTACAAAAATGCAATTCGTATTATACGAGAAAAAGGAAAACCCTTAATGGTGTACGAAGAAAAGGGCAACACGAAGCTACATCTTATTAATAATTTGAAGGCACAAAAACTAATAAGAAAAGGTTGCTATGCTGTTCTAGCACACGTCGAGAAAGTACAAACTGAAGAAAAGAGCATCAATGATGTTCCCGTCGCAAAAGAATTTCCCGATGTATTTCCGAAAGAATTACCGGGATTACCCCCACATCGATCCGTTGAATTTCAAATAGATCTTGTACCAGGAGCTGCACCAATAGCTCGTGCTCCTTACAGACTCGCACCCAGCGAGATGAAAGAACTGCAAAGCCAATTACAAGAACTTTTAGAGCGTGGTTTCATTCGACCAAGCACATCACCGTGGGGAGCTCCTGTTTTGTTTCTCAAGAAGAAAGATGGTACATTCAGGTTGTGTATCGACTACCGAGAGTTGAACAAACTTACCATCAAGAACCGCTACCCACTACCGAGAATCGACTACTTATTTGATCAACTACAAGGCTCGTCTTTTATTCAAAGATTGACTTACGTTTCGGGTATCATCAAATGCGGGTGAAAGAAGATGATATTCCAAAGACTGCTTTCAGAACACGTTACGGTCATTACGAGTTTAAGGTCATGCCGTTTGGTTTAACTAATGCACCAGCTGTGTTCATGGACCTTATAAACTGAGTGTGTGGACCATACCTTGACAAGTTTGTCATTGTTTTCATTGATGACATACTTATTTACTCAAAGAATGACCAAGAACACGGTGAACATTTGAGAAAGGTGTTAGAAGTATTGAGGAAGGAAGATTTGTACGCTATGTTTTCAAAGTGTGCATTTTGGTTGGAAGAAGTTCAATTCCTCGATCACATAGTGAGCAAAGAAGGTATTAAGGTGGATCCGGCAAAGATAGAAACCGTTGAAAATTGGGAAACCCCGAAAACTCCGAAACACATACGCCAGTTTTTAGGACTAGCTGGTTACTACAAAAGGTTCATCCAAGACTTTTCCAGAATAGCAAAACCCTTGACTGCATTAACGCATAAAGGGATGAAATTTGAATGGAAGGATGAACAAGAGAAAGCGTTTCAGTTATTGAAGAAAAAGCTAACTACGGCACCTATATTGTCATTGCCTGAAGGGAATGATGATTTTGTGATTTATTGTGACGCATCAAAGCAAGGTCTCGGTTGTGTATTAATGCAACGAACGAAAGTAATTGCTTATGCGTCTAGACAATTGAAGATTCACGAACAAAATTATACGACGCATGATATGGAATTAGGCGCGGTTGTTTTTGCATTAAAGACTTGGAGACACTACTTATATGGGGTCAAAAGTATTATATATACCGACCACAAAAGTCTTCAACACATATTTAATCAGAAACAACTGAATATGAGGCAGCGTAGGTGGATTGAATTGTTGAATGATTATGACTTTGAGATTCGTTACTACCCGGGGAAGGCAAATGTGGTAGCCGACGCCTTGAGCAGGAAGGACAGAGAACCCATTCAAGTAAAATCTATGAATATAATGATTCACAATAACCTTACTACTCAAATAAAGGAGGCGCAACAAGGAGTTTTAAAAGAGGGAAATTTAAAGGATGAAATACCCAAAGGATCGGAGAAGCATCTTAATATTCGGGAAGACGGAACCTGGTATAGGGCTGAAAGGATTTGGGTACCGAAATTTGGAGATATGAGAGAAATGGTACTTAGAGAAGCTCATAAAACCAGATACTCAATACATCCTGGAACGGGGAAGATGTACAAGGATCTCAAGAAACATTTTTGGTTGCCGGGTATGAAAGCCGGTTTTGCTAAATACGTAGGAGAATGTTTGACGTGTTCTAAGGTCAAAGCTGAGCATCAGAAACCATCAGGTCTACTTCAACAACCCGAAATCCCAGAATGGAAATGGGAAAACATTACCGTGGATTTCATTACTAAATTGCCAAGGACTGCAAGTGGTTTTGATACTATTTGGGTAATAGTTGATCATCTCACCAAATCAGCACACTTCCTGCCAATAAGAGAAGATGACAAGATGGAGAAGTTAGCACGACTGTATTTGAAGGAAGTCATCTCCAGACATGGAATACCAATCTCTATTATCTCTGATAGGGATGGCTGATTTATTTCAAGATTCTGGCAGACATTACAGCAAGCATTAGGAACTCGTCTAGACATGAGTACTGCCTATCATCCACAAACTGATGGGCAGAACAAAAGGACGATACAAACGCTTGAAGACATGCTACGGGCATGTGTTATTGATTTTGGAAACAGTTGGGATCGACATCTACCGTTAGCAGAATTTTCCTACAACAACAGTTACCATTCAAGCATTGAGATGGCGCCGTTTGAAGCACTTTATGGTAGAAAGTGCAGGTCTCCGATTTGTTGGAGTGAAGTGGGGGATAGACAGATTACGGGTGCGGAGATAATACAAGAAACTACCGAGAAGATCATCCAAATTCAACAACGGTTGAAAACTGCCCAAAGTCGACAAAAGAGCTACGCTGACATTAAAAGAAAAGATATAGAATTTAAAATTGGAGAGATGGTCATGCTTAAAGTTGCACCTTAAAAAGGCGTTGTTCGATTTGGTAAACGAGGGAAATTAAATCCAAGGTATATTGGACCATTCAAGATTATTGATCGTGTCAGACCAGTAGCTTACCGACTTGAGTTACCTCAACAACTCGCGGCTGTACATAACACTTTCCACGTCTTGAATTTGAAGAAATGTTTTGCTAAAGAAGATCTCACTATTCCGTTAGATGAAATCCAAATCAACGAAAAACTTCAATTCATCGAAGAACCCGTCGAAATAATGGATCGTGAGGTTAAAAGACTTAAGCAAAACAAGATACCAATTGTTAAGGTTCGATGGAATGCTCGTAGAAGACCCGAGTTCACCTGGGAACGAGAAGATCAGATGAAGAAGAAATACCCGCATTTATTTCCAGAAGATACGTCAACACCTCCAACTGCTTAAAATTTCGAGACGAAATTTATTTAACGGGTAGGTACTGTAGTGACCCGAACTTTTCCATGTTTATATATATATTAAATGAAATTGTTATGATTAAGTGTTTCCAACATGTTAAGCAATCAAACTTGTTAAGACTTGATTAATTGAAATAGGTTTCATATAGACAATTGACCACCCAAGTGGACCGGTGATTCACGAACGTTAAAACTTGTAAAAACTATATGATGACATATATATGGTTATATATATAGTTAACATGATATTATGATAAGTAAACATATCATTAAGTATATTAACAATGAACTACATATGTAAAAACAAGACTACTAACTTAATGATTTTGAAACGAGACATATATGTAACGATTATCGTTGTAACGACATTTAATGTATATATATCATATTAAGAGATATTCGTACATCATAATATCATGATAATATAATAATTTAAAATCTCATTTGATATTATAAACATTAGGTTAACAACATTTAACAAGATCGTTAACCTAAAGGTTTCAAAACAACACTTACATGTAATGACTAACGATGACTTAACGACTCAGTTAAAATGTATATACATGTAGTGTTTTAATATGTATTTATACACTTTTTAAAGACTTTAAGACACTTATCAAAATACTTCTACTTAACAAAAATGCTTACAATTACATCCTCGTTCAGTTTCATCAACAATTCTACTCGTATGCACCCTTATTCGTACTCGTACAATACACAGCTTTTAGATGTATGTACTATTGGTATATACACTCCAATGATCAGCTCTTAGCAGCCCATGTGAGTAACCTAACACTTGTGGGAACCATCATTTGGCAACTAGCATGAAATATCTCATAAAATTACAAAAATATGAGTAATCATTCATGACTTATTTACATGAAAACAAAATTACATATCCTTTATATTTAATCCATACACCAACCACTAAAAACACCTACAAACACTTTCATTCTTAAATTCTCTTCATCTAATTGATCTCTCTCAAGTTCTATCTTCAAGTTCTAAGTGTTCTTCATAAATTCTACAAGTTCTAGTTTCATAAAATCAAGAATACTTCCAAGTTTGCTAGCTTACTTTCAATCTTGTAGAGTGATCATCCAACCTCAAGAAATATTTCTTATTTACAGTAAGATATCTTTCTAATACAAGGTAATACTCATATTCAAACTTTGATTCAATTTCTATAACTATAACAATCTTATTTCGAGTGGAAATCTTACTTGAACTTGTTTTCGTGTCATGATTCTTCTTCAAGAACTTTCAAGCCATCCAAGGATCCTTTGAAGCTAGATCCATTTTTCTCATTTCCAGTAGTTTTATCCAGGAAACTTGAGGTAGTAATGATGTTAATAACATCATTCGATTCATACATATAAAGCTATCTTATTCGAAGGTTTAAACTTGAAATCACTAGAACATAGTTTAGTTAATTCTAAACTTGTTCGCAAACAAAAGTTAATCCTTCTAACTTGACTTTTAAAATCAACTAAACACATGTTCTATATCTATATGATATGCTAACTTAATGATTTAAAACCGAAAAACACGAAAAACACCGTAAAACCGGATATACGTCGTTGTAGTAACACCGCGGGCTGTGTTGGGTTTGATAATTAAAAACTATGATAAACTTTGATTTAAAAGTTGTTCTTCTGGGAAAATGATTTTTCTTATGAACATGAAATTATATCCAAAAATCATGGTTAAACTCAAAGTGAAAGTATGTTTTTCAAAATGGTCATCAAGACGTCGTTCTTTCGACTGAAATGACTACCTCTTACAAAAATGACTTGTAACTTAGATTTCTGACTATAAACCTATACTTTTTCTGCTTATATTCATAAAATATAGTTCAATATGAAACCATAGCAATTTGATTCACTCAAAACGGATTTAAAATGAAGAAGTTATGGGTAAAACAAGATTGGATATTTTCTGATTTTAGTAGCTACGGGAAATATTAACAATTCTATACAAATCATATCCAAGCTAACTTATATTGTATTATACATGTATTCTAATATATTATGTAATCTTGAGATACCATAAACACGTATGCAAATGTTTTGACATATCATATCGACCCATCTATATATATTATTTGGAACAACCATAGACACTCTATATGCAGTAATGTCGGAGTTAGCTATACAGGGTTGAGGTTGATTTCAAAAATATATATAGTTTGAGTTGTGATCTAGCCTGAGACGTGTATACACTGGGTCGTGGATTGATTCAAGATAATATATATCGATTTATTTCTGTACATCTAATTGTGGACAACTAGTTGTAGGTTACTAACGAGGACAGCTGACTTAATAAACTTAAAACATTAAAACGTATTAAAAATGTTGTAAATATATTTTGAACATACTTTGATATATATGTACATATTTGTTATAGGTTCGTGAAACGTCCAGTGGCCAAGTCTTACTTCTCAACGAAGTAAAAATCTGTGAAAGTGAGTTATAGTCCCACTTTTAAAATCTAATATTTTTGGGATGAGAATACATGCAAGTTTTATAAATGATTTACAAAATAGACACAAGTACGTGAAACTACATTCTATGGTTGAATTATCGAAATCGAATATGCCCCTTTTTATTAAGTCTGGTAATCTAAGAATTAGAGAACAGACACCCTAATTGACGCGAATCTTAAAGATAGATCTATTGGGCCTAACAAACCCCATCCAAAGTACCGGATGCTTTAGTACTTCGAAATTTATATCATATCCGAAGGGTGTCCCGGAATGATGGGGATATTCTAATATATGCATCTTGTTAATGTCGGTTACCAGGTGTTCACCATATGAATGATTTTTATCTCTATGTATGGGATGTATATTGAAATATGAAATCTTGTGGTCTATTGTTACGATTTGATATATATAGGTTAAACCTATAACTCACCAACATTTTTGTTGACGTTTTAAGCATGTTTATTCTCAGGTGATTATTAAGAGCTTCCGCTGTCGCATACTTAAATAAGGACAAGATTTGGAGTCCATGCTTGTATGATATTGTGTAAAAACTGCATTCAAGAAACTTATTTTGTTGTAACATATTTGTATTGTAAACCATTATGTAATAGTCGTGTGTAAACAGGATATTTTAGATTATCATTATTTGATAATCTACGTAAAGCTTTTTAAACCTTTATTGATGAAATAAAGGTTATGGTTTGTTTAAAAATGAATGCAGCCTTTGAAAAACGTCTCATATAGAGGTCAAAACCTCGCAACAAAATCAATTAATATGGAACGTTTTTAATCAATAAGAACGGGACATTTCAGAAGTAGACCTGATGGTTTCTGATGCTCATCTTTGACCTTAGAATACGTCAAACATTCCCCTACGTATTTAGCAACATCGGCTTTCATACCTGGCCACCAAAAATGTTTCTTGAGATCTTTGTACATCTTCCCCGTTCCAGGATGTATTGAGTATCTGGTTTTATGAGCTTCTCTAAGTACCATTTCTCTCATATCTCCAAATTTTGGTACCTAAATTCTTTCAGCCCTATACCGGGTTCCATCTTCCCGAATATTAAGATGCTTCACCGATCCTTTTGGTATTTCATCCTTTAAATTTCCCTCTTTTAAAACTCCTTGTTGCGCCTCCTTTATTTGAGTAGTAAGGTTATTGTGAATCATTATATTCATAGCTTTTACTCGAATGGGTTCTCTGTCCTTTCTACTCAAATCGTCGGCTACCACATTCGCGTTTCCCGGGTGGTAATGAATCTCAAAGTCATAATCATTCAACAATTCAATCCACCTGTGTTGCCTCATGTTCAGTTATTTCTGATTAAATATATGTTGAAGACTTTTGTGGTCGGTATATATAATACTTTTGACCCCATATATGTGATGACCCGGAAATTTCCGATCAAATTTAAACTTTAATCTTTATATGTTCCCGACACGATAAGCAAAAATTGGTAATGTTGAGTCTCGAAAGTTTTGAAATCTATATTCATGAAATCAATTACCCATTGACCATGCCCGACGATTCACGAACAATTGTGTGTAAATAAATATGTAAATATATTTATACATATAAATAAATATAATATATATATATATATATATATATATATATATATATATATATATATATATATATATATATATATATATATATATATATATATATATAATATTATGAAGTAATAAAGTACACTTTAAAAAAAAAACAGGATAATTCAATTAATATTAAAATGAAGATATAAACAAAAGATATTGTATATATATACATATATATGAATACTATGCATAAGTAAAATTATATATAATGTGATATATATGAAATATATAATTAATAAATAATAAATATATGATATCATGTAATATTAAAAATTAAATATAATTACAAGTTTGAATATAGTTATTATATTAATACTATAAACAATACTTTCATTATAAACGATAATATTAATATTTGTATTATTGACATTAATATTTTTAATATAAATATATATATATATATATATATATATATATATATATATATATATATATATATATATATATATATATATATATATATAAATTCGATGTATAATTAATAGTATATGTATTTATTAATATATGTAGAATTTATAGATATTGGATATTCAATAAAATTTATTATATAATATATGATATTACATAATTAATAATATATAATACAAGTTAAAGTATAGTTATTAATATTATTAATTAGTACCTCATTATGATAAAAAATAAACATTTACATTAATATTAATATCAGTATTATTAATATTATTATACACAAGTATGGACATTGATACATTTGATTTATTGTATCATTATTATTATTAATACTATTAATATCAATATTGTTATAACTAATAATAAAATTATAATCTTAGTTACAATAATTGATGTTAATATCATTATTATTATAGTTATTAAAAAATAACACAATTTATTTTTATTAATCAATAATAATATTATTATTCTTAAGATTATTCATATTATTATTATTAATAATATAATCACTATAAATATTATTATTAGTATTATTATTATACTTAAATGTTTAATAATATTAATTATTTAAAAAATATATATATATATAAAAACAAATATATATATATATACATATCACGGTTGTGAATTCTACAAATTCAACATATACTGTATATGATTGATTTACAGTACCAATCAATTTAACACTACAAAACAACAAGGATCGATTTCTGTTTGCCATCTCCATCAAATTCTTATTTTTAATTCTCTGATGGGAAATTTTCGTACCTTATGGCCCCAAACTGTTATACGTCAATTTCATGGTCAATATAGAAAAAATTAAGCTGATTATCATTAGAGCATCAATGATTAACTGGTACCAGTTTATTTGAATGAAGCAATATATTTTTTTTCTCTCTTTTCTATTCGATACCTCTGTTCCTATCCCATTTTACAACTTGATCGAATTCGAAATTTATTTCAAAAATTAATAATGGGGTTTCGTTAGTAATGTTTTAGTTAATCTTTCTGCAAAAGATTAGTTTCCAAATCTTTATAACGAAAACGAATTTCTCGAGTCAAACTTTTAATTCAAAAAGTCAACCCTATGTTCTTCAATCAAATTCGAGATCGAGTTTATGATTTAAGTCTGAAAAAAGATCCCAATAGTTTATAGGTATGATTTTCAAACTATTCTGTGAAGGAAGGATGGTCTAAAACAAAGTTTAAAATCGAATTCAATATTTTTTTTTCTTTTTCTTTTCATCCCTGTAGCGACGAAGAAGAGCTGCACTCTTTTAATTTTTTTTTTCAAAACAATTAGTCACAAATTAATTGTTCTTCTGTATTGGATACTCAGTTTCAAAGTCATTTTGTTATAAAAATTAGCAAGAATGTAATGACCTGGGTCGATTGGTATTGGATGAAGAAGAAGAACTAGGAAACGGCTAGATAGGGTTTATAACAATAAAGGGGTCGTAAATAAACAGAAAGACAGGAACGGAGGAGTGGTTAGAGGGTGTATCGGGTTTGTAATAGGTCGCGAGTTCGAGTCCTTGATGGAGCACAAAGTGTTTTTTTTAAAGCCTTTCATTAAGGTAGTTTTAACTTTTATTAAGATTATTACTATTATTATCATTTTCATTATTATGATGATTAGTATTATTGTTATTGCTATTGTTATTACTAATGATTGTTAATAATACAAAGTATTATAATTATTATTATTATAAACACTAAAATAAGTATTAGACATTACCATAAATTAAAATTTCAAATACGATTATTATTATTAATACTGTCATTACAAATATTAGCATCATTATCAAATAATATTATTTAGTATTATTGTTACTATCACTAAATATTATTATTAGTATGGTTATTATTGATATAGGTATTATTAGTACTATTATGATAGGGATATTATTATTATTATCATTAAGTAACAGAATTATTATTATTGTTAAGTATTATGAATATTAGTTATTATTATTATTATTATTACTAAAATAAGTATTAGTTACCATTTACTAGCATTATCATTATCACTAATATCATTAGTAGTAGAATTATTATAATTATTATTATTATCAGTATTAGTATTATTAGCAATACCATTACTACTAAAAGTAACATTATTTTCAAACCTGTCGTTTTTGTTAAAACTAATAGAATCATTAAAAGTAACATCTTTACTATCATTATTATTATTAAACTTATTATCATTATTATTATCCTTATAAAATTATTATTTTGTTATCACTAAAACTATCATTATTATCATAAAAAGATACTGTTATATAAAAATGCATTACGTTATACTTTTATTACTAAAAAGGTATTAGCTAAGCTATATCAATTAATATACAAATATATACTAAACCTTAATATATAGTTTTCATTATTAATGATAAATAATAGTTATATAAAACATATAAACTAAAAATATTAAACTTATCTAAATAACATATAGTATAACAAATATATTATCAAAAATATATATATATATATATATATATATATATATATATATATATATATATATATATATATATATATATATATATATATATATAATTGATCAATTACGATTACGTGTATTGATATATCCACAAATGATATAGGTTCGTGAATCCGAGGCCAACCCTACATTTGTTCACTGTAGTTATATGTATTTTTACTACAAAATACAATAGGTGAGTTTCATTTGATCCCTTTTTACTCTTTACATTTTTGGGCTGAGAATACATGCGCAATTTTTATAAATGTTTTTACGAAATAGACACAAGTACTCAAAACTACATTATATGGTTGAATGATCGAAATCGAATATGCCCCTTTTTATTAAGTCTGGTAATCTAAGAATTAGGGAACAGACACCCTAATTGACGCAAATCCTAAAGATAGATCTATCGAGCCCAACAAGCCCCATCCAAAGTACCGAATGCTTTAGTACTTCGAAATTTATATCATGTCCGAAGGAGGATCCCGGAATGATGGGGATATTCTTATATGTATATTGTGAATGTCGGTTACCAGGTGTTCAATCCATATGAATGATATTTTGTCTCTATGCATGGGACGTATGTTTATGAGAAATGGAAATATGAAATCTTGTGGTCTATTAAAATTATGAAATGATTATTTATGTTAAACTAATGAACTCACCAACTTTTTGGTTGACACTTGAAAGCATGTTTATTCTCAGGTATGAAAGAAATCTTCAGCTGTGCATTTGCTCATTTTAAGGATATTACTTGGAGTCATTCATGACATATTTCAAAAGACGTTGCATTCGAGTCGTCGAATTCATCAAGATTATTATTAAGTTAATTATAGTTAGATATATTATGAAATGGTATGCATGCTGTTAACTTTCAATGTAATGAAAGATTGTCTTTTCAAAAACGAATGCAATGTTTGTAAAATGTATCATATAGAGGTCAAGTACCTCGCGATGTAATCAACTGTTGTGAATTGTTTATAATTGATATGGACTTCGTCCGGATGGATTAGGACGGGTCCTTTCAGTTGGTATCAGAGCGATGGTCTTAGCGAACCAGGTCTGCAATAGTGTGTCTAACTGATAAGTCGTTAAGATGCATTAGTGAGTCTGGACTTCGACCGTATCTGCATGTCAAAAGTTTTGCTTATCAATTCGTGTTAAAAATTACCTGCTTATCATTCTTAGAGAATCACTTGCTTATCATTCTTAGTCTAGACACGTTTTACTGCATTGATTGCATGATTAGTGTATGGACAAAATTCATATATTAGCATATCTGCTAATTCATATCTTAGCGTATCTGTTATTGTAAACTTTGCCTGACATTTTCTGTAGATTCCTCCGTAACTTATGGGATTTTAGTATTATATATGCATATGTAAATTATGTATTGCAGGGTACTAATCTACATCCTATAATCTATTTCTTATCGAAAATCCTTCATCTGATTGTACGGGATGAATCCCTCAACCAGTTCGAGTCCCTCAGATTTCGATAGCTATTCCGATAGTTATTCCGACAGCTATTCCGACATGGATATTCACCTAAGCTCTGAAAGTGATGTCACCAGAATGAATCAATCAATCAGCCATTCCCAATTCATCTGATGCATTCGTAGTCGACTTAATCAATGGAGACGCGAAGAAGGCGATCCCTTCCACCAACCGAATTCACCTCTTGACAATGAACCTGAAGCGTTTACCAGCGGACCTATCTGAAACACCATTGTCAGCCTCATTTCCTGGGTAGCTCGTCACGATTATATTCTATCTAAAATTCTAAACCTTATTCATCTGCTCGTTCCGACCGACAATCATCTTGGAATAATAGGAGAAGTCAACGAACTTCGCGCTCGAGTAATCAATCTGGAGAATATGGTACAAAATGTACCAGCTTCAGCAACATCACCGGCACCAACAGTACCATCAGTAACAGCACCAATACCATCAACAATCCATGCCTCAACATCTCATTATGTACCTCGAGTATAATCATCGTTCTACGTGTCGTTCTACATCGATTATCTTCGTTCTTCATGACGATTAAGTAATCTCTAAATGTTTTAGAGATTATGTATTCTAGTTCTAATGGTAAACCAAATGAGTTTAATATCATATTAACTCATTAAATCCATGATTATATCTGAAGAAAATATATATGTATATATATTTTCATAAAGATTGTAATTAAAAATTCTTTTGTACAAACTGTTAATGATGAAAATATTTTAACGGGTAGGTAATACCCGAGGAATATTTAAATTTCCACATTAATAAATTACATTGTACGTTCTTCGAATATGTTTCAACAGTCATATACTATCCTACTTACATCCACCGATATACGTATCCGTTCACCAAAGAATAACTATTTTCAATCAAATTCAAATTTCATATTAGGATTTTGACATATCAGAATCCAACAAGTGGCATAATGAAAAAAAAAAAATGGACACAATAAAAATTGATTAGAAACACAGTAATTAACAATATGAAATTTTGTTAAGAATCCACGCTAACAAAATCCTAGCTAACTGTTCCTAGCTAACTGTTAATTCCGTATTACATTTTATTTATCGCAATTTAATTATCGCAATTTATTTTATCGCAATTTAATTCTCGCAATTTTATTTATTGTTATTTAATTTCTGTTATTTACTTTACGCACTTTATTTATCGTCATTTAAATTCTGTTATTTATTTTACGCACTTTAAATGTCGGGACACGTATACAAGGTTTTGACATATCATATCGACCCATCTATATATATTATTTGGAATAACCATAGACACTCTATATGCAGTAATGCGGGAGTTAGCTATACAGGGTTGAGGTTGATTCTACAATAATATATATAGTTTGAGTTGTGATCGAGTCTGAGATGTATACGGGTCACGACACGTATTAATTAATTCGAATATTATATATTAAACTATATATATGAATTATTGGACTGTCAACTGTGGACTATCGACTGTGGACTAATAACATTAAACAATTAAAATAAATTAAAATATTGATTATAACATATGAAACTAAACAAGTCTTCAAGTTTGCCACTTGATTTCACCTTAAACCTCATTTGTATCTTGACGACTACAATCTGTGTTCAAACCTTTGACGATTCTTGAAAACACCTCTATCGAGAGGATAAACAAACCGCACATCTTCTATGGGAAAGAAAGATTGATGCATATAGTTATGCACCTGAAAACTCTCAGAAACTGAGTAAACGTTTAACACGTATTTGTGCTAGCTTCTTTGACATTGTTATTACCCAAAATAACTTGGTAATCCCTTTCAAAGTAGCAAATTTTGTCACAGCTCCAGCAAGTCAACTTCGAACTTTTCATTCGAAGTAGCCTTACTATAATTTCGATATATACAATTACCCTTTTGATACCGGAGGATTCTTTTATATTCCACCACATTACCAGCAAATGTACCAGTAACCTTGTCGCTCCTTAGTTTAAATCTCTCCGACAAATCACTATATTTATCTATTGAAGTCTCATCATGTACACATCCGCATCTTGTAACGAGAACTGACATACCAATTACCGGGAATCAGCAATCAGTACTTTGAAAACTCACAGCATATCTACATCAACAGTTATATGTATGACATTTATCTCTTAGAATTATGATCTCTCATTCTGAAATTCTGAAAAGCACTCAGTCACAAATCAATACTCTGAATGTTGAAAAAGCTGAATGAAGCAGCAGAAACCATAGACAACCGTAAACGATTTTAATCATCGGAAGTTTGATGATAAAGAATAATATGTTAGAAAAACTCAGAAAAGTTGGAACTGGAAAACGGATTGAGCTAACCATGAAGGAAACCCTCGACAAATCACAAGGACTAAATTTGTACATAAAGAATCCTGATGATTATGTTTCTAATGAAATCTTTAGAGAATATCTTGCTCCGAAGTCATGTTAAAATCTTGCAGAAAATTTTTCTTCATCAACCTTCGAATTTAGTAATTCCAAAATATCATCATAAATATCTTCGATATTTCTGAGAATATTTTCATAAATATTCTTGTCCGAAATTATATACCTCTTCGTGCTTCCTGTATATCATTATGTTGGAAACATTCAATAGAAAATTTAGTACTGAAAAGCAGAGTATGTGAAACTATGAAGAAAGCCGTGGACAAATCACAAAGAATAAGTTTAACTTCAAAGAATCAAAATGATTCAATGTCTGCTAAAGACTTTAGTGAATAGCTTGCTCCTTACTCTAAACCCTTGCAGTCAATAGTTTCTATCATCCTCTGATCTTAGATATTCCGAGATATTATCGTATCTTTCATTATAAATATCCTCCATATTTCTGGAGATATTTTTATAACTATTCTTATCTGAAATCATTAATCTCTTCATGCTATCAGTGTTACATCATATAGAAACTGTTAGTTTTTATATTCTGTAAACTTTCGAGCTTAAAATATGAATGTTATTGAAGTAATGTTGGGAACTGATGCATGAGTTAGTACAATATAATGACACTTGATCAACGTGATTATATTACAGTAAGTCATGCTGAGTTTTAATGGGACGTGATGATTCACAGATTATAACGTCATCATGTGCCATGTTACATAACTCTTTCATTCTACTTAACTCCTGAACAAATTAAGAAAATGTATTCTTGATGGTTCTATCTTCCGTGATATTGATAAATTTGAAAATCAAATCGTGCTATCACGTTCCCTCCTGCTTAGAACATTATAATCGTTCAAAACTCTATATCTACAAATTCTGGATCATTATTCGCTTGACTTAAAGTCGGGAAGAGAAAACAAAAGCATAGAGCTTTGAAAAATAAGGGAGAATATAAAGCCCGATAACAACACATGAATTACAAACTGTGTATATCAATGTTTATCGCAACATAAAAACACGGGAGAATTAAAAACATTATAACCCCGAGGGCAAAGTAGAAGGAAATAGATTCCTCCGATGGTAATTGGAAAAGGAGAGTGATTGTTGCGATAGTGAGGATAAGGACAAGGATCAGAATTGGATTAAGCATTTTCATAATCTTTTGAACTTGGGAATTGTATAGGAATGGTGAGAATAAGGGAGCGGAAGAACTTAATTTATAATGGAAATATCCGACAGAGCAATCAAAACAGATGACCACATTTAAAGCGGATCCTAATTCCCGTGATTACCGAAGAATCAAATCTTATTACGAAGATTTTCTCCAAACCTCTTGAACTTGGAAATCAATCATATCTACGTTAAAGGATATGATGAATCTATACCTACTCATTTCACTCTTTTGCGATAGCTTCACTTATACTCTTCGCATAATCAAATTGTTTTATCTATATTACTCAATGATGATAGAACTCTATTCATCGACTCATATTCGTCATGAAAATATTTTTATTGTTAGCCATGACCACCTCACTCAAATTTCAGGACGAAATTTCTTTTAACGGGTAGGTACTGTGATGACCCGGAAATTTCTGATCAAATTTAAACTTTAATCTTTATATGTTCCCGACACGATAAGCAAAAATTGGTAATGTTGAGTCTCGAAAGTTTTGAAATCTATATTCATGAAATCAATTACCCACTGACCATGCCCGACGATTCACGAACAATTGTGTGTAAATAAATATGTAAATATATTTATACATATAAATAAATATAATATATATATATATATATATATATATAATATTATGAAGTAATAAAGTACACTTTAAAAAAAATAAATAATAATAAATAGGATAATTCAATTAATATTAAAATGAAGATATAAACAAAAGATATTGTATATATATACATATATATGAATACTATGCATAAGTAAAATTATATATAATGTGATATATATGAAATATATAATTAATAAATAATAAATATATGATATCATATAATATTAAAAATTAAATATAATTACAAGTTTGAATATAGTTATTATATTAATACTATTAACAATACTTTCATTATAAACGATAATATTAATATTTGTATTATTGACATTAATATTTTTAATATAAAATATATATATATATATATATATATATATATATATATATATATATATATATATATATATATATATATATATATATATATATATATATATATATATATATATATATATATATATATATATATATATATATAAATTCTATGTATAATTAATAGTATATGTATTTATTAATATATGTAGAATTTATAAATATTGGATATTCAATAAATGTTATTGTATAATATATGATATTACATAATTAATAATATATAATACAAGTTAAAGTATAGTTATTAATATTATTAATTAGTACCTCATTATGATAAAAAATAAAAATTTACATTAATATTAATATCAGTATTATTAATATTATTATACCCAAGTATGGACATTGATACATTTGATTTATTGTATAATTATTATTATTAATACTATTAATATCAATATTGTGATAACTAATAATAAAATTATAATCTTAGTTACCATAATTGATGTTAATATCATTATTATTATAGTTATTAAAAAATAACACAATTTATTTTTATTAATCAATAATAATATTATTATTCTTATGATTATTCATATTATTATTATTAATAATATAATCACTATAAATATTATTATTAGTATTATTATTATACTTAAATGTTTAATAATATTAATTATTTAAAAAAAAATATAAAAAAATATATATATATATACATATCACGGTTGTGAATTTTACAAATTCAACATATACTGTATATGATTGATTTACAGTACCAATCAATTTAACACTACAAAACAACAAGGATCGATTTCTGTTTGCCATCTCCATCAAATTCTTATTTTTAATTCTCTGATGGGAAATTTTCGTACCTTATGGCCCCAAACTGTTATACGTCGATTTCATGGTCAATATAGAACAAATTAAGCTGATTATCATTAGAGCATCAATGATTAACTGGTACCAGTTTATTTGAATGAAGCAATATATTTTTTTTTCTCTCTTTTCTATTCGATACCTCTGTTCCTATCCCATTTTACAACTTGATCGAATTCGAAATTTATTTCAAAAAGTAATAATGGGGTTTCGTTAGTAATGTTTTAGTTAATCTTTCTGCAAAAGATTAGTTTCCAAATCTTTATAACGAAAACGAATTTCTCGAGTCAAACTTTTAATTCAAAAAGTCAACCCTATGTTCTTCAATCAAATTCGAGATCGAGTTATGATTTAAGTCTGAAAAATGATCCCAATAGTTTATAGGTATGATTTTTAAACTATTTTGTGAAGGAAGTATGGTCTAAAACAAAGTTTAAAATCGAATTCAATATTTTTTTTTCTTTTTCTTTTCATCCCTGTAGCGACGAAGAAGAGCTGCACTCTTTTAATTTTTTTTTTCAAAACAATTAGTCACGAATTAATTGTTCTTTTGTATTGGATACTCAGTTTCAAAGTCATTTTGTTATAAAAATTAGCAAGAATGTAATGACCTGGGTCGATTGGTATTGGATGAAGAAGAAGAACTAGGAAACGGCTAGATAGGGTTTAAAACAATAAAGGGGTCGTAAATAAACAGAAAGACAGGAACGGAGGAGTGGTTAGAGGGTGTATCGGGTTTGTAATAGGTCGCGAGTTCGAGTCCTTGATGGAGCACAAAGTGTTTTTTTTAAAGCCTTTCATTAAGGTAGTTTTAACTTTTATTAAGATTATTACTATTATTATCATTTTCATTATTATTATGATTAGTATTATTGTTATTGCTATTGTTATTACTAATGATTGTTAATAATACAAAGTATTATAATTATTATTATTATAAACACTAAAATAAGTATTAGACATTACCATAAATTAAAATTTCAAATACGATTATTATTATTAATACTGTCATTACAAATATTAGCATCATTATCAAATATTATTATTTAGTATTATTGTTACTATCACTATATATTATTATTAGTATGGTTATTATTGATATAGGTATTATTAGTACTATTATGATAGGGATATTATTATTATTATCATTAAGTAACAGAATTATTATTATTATTAAGTATTATGAATATTAGTTATTATTATTATTATTATTATTATTATTATTATTAATATTACTAAAATAATTATTAGTTACCATTTACTAGCATTATCATTATCACTAATATCATTAGTAGTAGAATTATTATAATTATTATTATTATCAGTATTAGTATTATTAGCAATACCATTACTACTAAAAGTAACATTATTTTCAAACCTGTCGTTTTTGTTAAAACTAATAGAATCATTAAAAGTAACATCTTTACTATCATTATTATTATTAAACTTATTATCATTATTATTATCCTTATAAAATTATTATTTTGTTATCACTAAAACTATCATTATTATCATAAAAAGATACTGTTATATAAAAATGCATTACGTTATACTTTTATTACTAAAAAGTTATTAGCTAAGCTATATCAATTAATATACAAATATATACTAAACCTTAATATATAGTTTTCATTATTAATGATAAGTAATAGTTATATAAAACATATAAACTAAAAATATTAAACTTATCTAAATAACATATAGTATAACAAATATATTATCAAAAATAAAAAAAATAAAAAAATAAAATATATATATATATATATATATATATATATATATATATATATATATATATAATTGATCAATTACGATTACGTGTATTGATATATCCACAAATGATATAGGTTCGTGAATCCGATGCCAACCCTACATTTGTTCACTGTAGTTATATGTATTTTTACTACAAAATACAATAGGTGAGTTTCATTTGATCCCTTTTTACTCTTTACATTTTTGGGCTGAGAATACATGCGCAATTTTTATAAATGTTTTTACGAAATAGACACAAGTACTCAAAACTACATTATATGGTTGAATGATCGAAATCGAATATGCCCCTTTTTATTAAGTCTGGTAATCTAAGAATTAGGGACAGACACCCTAATTGACGCAAATCCTAAAGATAGATCTATCGGGCCCAACAAGCCCCATCCAAAGTACCGGATGCTTTAGTACTTCGAAATTTATATCATGTCCGAAGGAGGATCCCGGAATGATGGGGATATTCTTATATATATATCGTGAATGTCGGTTACCAGGTGTTCAATCCATATGAATGATATTTTGTCTCTATGCATGGGACGTATGTTTATGAGAAATGGAAATATGAAATCTTGTAGTCTATTAAAATTATGAAATGATTATTTATGTTAAACTAATGAACTCACCAACCTTTTGGTTGACACTTGAAAGCATGTTTATTCTCAGGTATGAAAGAAATCTTCTGCTGTGCATTTGCTCATTTTAAGGATATTACTTGGAGTCATTCATGAAATATTTCAAAAGACGTTGCATTCGAGTCGTCGAATTCATCAAGATTATTATTAAGTTAATTATAGTTAGATATATTATGAAATGGTATGCATGCCGTTAACTTTCAATGTAATGAAAGATTGTCTTTTCAAAAACGAATGCAATGTTTGTAAAATGTATCATATAGAGGTCAAGTACCTCGCGATGTAATCAACTGTTGTGAATCGTTTATAATCGATATGGACTTCGTCCGGATGGATTAGGACGGGTCCTTTCAATATAAGCAGTGCCTCCAAGTCTTTAATGCAAAAACAACCGCGCCTAATTCCAAATCATGCGTGGTATAATTCTGCTCGTGAATCTTTAATTGTCTAGACGCATAAGCAATAACCTTCGTTCGTTGCATTAATACACAACCGAGACCTTGCTTTGAAGCATCACAATATATCACAAAATCATCATTCCCTTCAGGTAATGACAATATAGGTGTCGTAGTTAACTTTTTCTTTAACAATTGAAACGCTTTCTCTTGTTCATCCTTCCATTCAAATTTTCTCCCTTTATGCGTTAATGCAGTCAAGGGTTTTGCTATTCTGGAAAAATCTTGGATGAACCTTCTGTAGTAACCAGCTAGTCCTAAAAATTGGCGTATATGCTTCGGAGTTTTCGGGGTTTCCCATTTTTCAACGGTTTCAATCTTTGCTGGATCCACCTGAATACCTTCTTTGTTCACTATGTGACCGAGGAATTGAACTTCTTCCAACCAAAATGCACACTTTGAAAACTTACCGTACAGTTTTTCTTTTTCTCAGCAACTCTAGCACTTTTCTTAAATGTTCTTCATGCTCTTGATCATTCTTCGAGTAAATAAGTATGTCATCGATGAAAACAATGACAAACTTGTCAAGATATGGCCCACACTCAGTTCATGAGGTCTATGAACACAGCTGGTGTGTTCGTCAATCCAAATGGCATAACCATAAACTCGTAATGACCGTAACGCATCCTAAAAGCAGTCTTTGGAATATCATCCTCCTTCACCCACATTTTATGATACCCATAACGTAAATCAATCTTTGAATAACCCAACGAGCCTTGTAGTTGATCAAATAAGTCGTCGATTCTCGGTAGTGGGTAGCGGCTCTTGATGATAAGTTTGTTCAATTCTCAGTAGTCGATACACAACCTAAATGTACCATCTTTCTTCTTGACAAACAAAATAGGAGCTCCCCACGGTGATGTGCTTGGTCGAATGAAACCACGCTCTAAAATTTCTTGTAATTGGCTTTGAAGTTCCTTCATTTTGCTAGGTACGAGTCTGTATGGAGCACGAGATATTGGTGCAGCTCCCGGTACAAGGTCTATTTGAAATTCAACGGATCGGTGTGGAGGTAGTCCCGGTAATTCTTTCGGAAATACATCGGGAAATTCTTTTGCGACTGGAACATCATTGATGTTCTTTTCTTTGGAATTGACTTTCTCGACGTGTGCTAGCACAACATAGCAAACTTTTCTTATTAGTTTTTGTGCCTTCAGGTTACTAATAAGATTTAACTTCGCGTTGCTCTTTTCTCCGTACACCATTAAGGGTTTTCTTTTTCTCGTATAATGCAAATTGCATTTTTGTAACAAATGATCTCTGATTTTACTTCTTTCAACCAGTCCATACCGATTATCACATCAAAACTCCCTAACTCTACTGGTATCAAGTCAATCTTAAATGTTTCGCTAACCAGTTTAATTTCTCGATTCCGACATATATTATCTGCTGTAATTAATTTACCGTTTGCTAATTCGAGTAAAAATTTATTATCCAAGGGCGTCGGTGAACAACTTAGTTTAGCACAAAAATCTCTACTCATATAGCTTCTATCCGCACCCGAATCAAATAAAACATAAGCAGATTTATTGTCAATGAGAAACGTACCCGTAACAAGCTCCGGGTCTTCCTGCGCTTCTGCCGTATTAATATTGAAAACTCTTCCGCGGCCCTGCCCATTAGTATTCCCCTGATTCGGGAAATTTCTACTAAAGTGGCCCGGTTTTCCACATCCAAAACAAACTATGGCGGTATTATTTGTTCCGACATTATTTGTTCCTTTAGTTCTATTATGCATTGGTCCGTAGATTTCGCACTTCTTCGCGCTATGACCATTTCTTTTACACCTGTTGCAAAATGTCGTGCAGAACCCCAGGTGATGCTCTTCACATCTTTGGCATGGCTGTTTTTGGTTTTTGTTGCCATTGTTGTTATTGAGATTGTTGTTGAGATTGTTATTGTTGTTGGAACGGTTGTTGTAGTTGTTGTTGTTAGGACGTTTGTTGTAGTTATTGTTAGGATTGCGGTTATTGTTGCGATTGTTGTTGCGGTTGTGGTTGTAATTGTTGTTGTTGTATTGGTGACCCTTGTCACTGGTTTCTTCCCACTTTCTCTTGAGTTGTTTCGTGTTGGCTTCTTCGACCGCATGCTCTTTAATTCTTCCCTCAATCTGATTTATGAGTTTATGAATCATTCTACTTGCCTTTTGTATGGAAGTGGGCTCGTGTGAACTCACATCTTCTTGAATCCTTACTGGTAACCCTTTTACAAACGCGTCGATCTTCTCTTCTTCATCTTCGAACGCTCCTGAACACAATAGGAACAACTCTGTAAATCGTCGTTCATATGTGGTAATGTCGAACCCTTGTGTTCGTAACTCCCTAAGTTCTACCTTGAGTTTATTGACTTCGTTTCTAGGACGGTACTGCTTGTTCATCAATTGCTTGAATGCCGACCACGGTAGTGCGTAAGCAGCATTTTGTCCTACCTATTCAAGATAGGTGTTCCACCACATTAGTGCAGTACCTGTGAAGGTATGCGTAGCGTACTTAACTTTGTCCTCTTCAGTACACTTACTTATGGCAAATACCGATTCGACTTTCTCGATCCACCGTTTCAATCCAATTGGTCCTTCAGTTCCATCAAATTCTAAAGGTTTGCAGGCAGTGAATTCTTTGTAGGAGCATCCTACATGATTTCTTGTGCCGTTAGCTGCATTGCTAGATTCAGAGTTATTGTTATTTTGCATTGCAGCCTGTACTGCGGCTATGTTCGCAGCAAGGAAAACACGGAAGTCTTCCTTGCTCATGTTCAAATTCTGACGAGTCGCCGGTGCCATTTCCTTCAAAAATAGTTAAAAGAATTGAGTTAATCATATAGAATTTAAAAGTAGTCAATAGTATCTCGTAGCATTATATGAACTTATTTATAAAAGCTTTTTCTTCATATTAGCATTTTATAGTTTTAATTCGAGTAATACATACCCGTTAAGTTCATACTTACTAGCTACTATACAACTCAACTACTACACTTCTATATGAAAAACTTATTACAATAATATTTCGCATTCAAATCTTTATACAATATTTTACAAACATACAATACCACTATTATACATATAGGATGAAATATAGCACATAATATTTACATGTTAATAATATATAGTTTCCAACAAAAGTGTTAAGGAATCGTTTTTAAAGAAAACACGGTCGAAGTCCAGACTCACTAATGTATCCTAACAAACTCGATAAGACACACTAATGTAAATTTATGATTCTCTAAGACCATCGCTCGGATACCAACTGAAATGTCCCGTTCATATTGATTATAAACGTTCCATATTAATTGATTTCGTAGCGAGGTTTTGACCTCTATATGAGACGTTTTTCAAAGACTGCATTCATTTTTAAAACAACCATAACCTTTATTTTATCGATAAAGGTTTAAAAAGCATTACGTAGCTTATCAAATAATGATAATCTAAAATATACCGTTTACACACGACCATTACATAATGATTTACAATAAGAATATATTACATCAAAAATAAGTTTCTTGAATGCAGTTTTTACATAATATCATACAAGTATGGACTCCAAATATTGTCCTTATTTTAGTATGCAACAGTGGAAGCTCTTAATAATCACCTGAGAATAAACATGCTTAAACGACAACAAAAATGTTGGTGAGTTATAGGTTTAACCTATATATTATCAAATCATAATAATAGACCACAAGATTTCATATTTCAATACATCCCATACATAGAGATAAAAATCATTCATACGGTGAACACCTGGTAACCGACATTAAGAAGATGCATATAAGAATATCCCCATCATTCTGGGACATCCATCGGACATGATATAAAAACTCGAAGTACTAAAGCATCCGCTACAACGGATGGGGTTTGTTGGGCCCAATAGATCTATCTTTAGGATTTGCGTCAATTAGTAGACTGGTTTACTAATTCTTAGGTTACCAAGTAAAAGGGGCATATTCGGCTTCGATCGTTCAACCATAGAAAGTAGTTTCATGTACTTGTGTCTATTTTGTAAAACATTTATAAGGCTGCATGTATTCTCATCCCAAAAATATTAGATTTTAAAAGTAGGATTATAACTCACTTTCACAGATTTTTACTTCGTCGGGAAGTAAGACTTGGCCACTGGTCGATTCACGAACCTATAACAAATATGTACATATATATCAAAGTATGTTCAAAATATATTTACAACATTTCTAATACGTTTTAATGTTTTAAGTTTATTAAGTCAGCTGTCCTCGTTAGTAACCTACAACTAGTTGTCCATAGTTAGATGTACAGAACTAAATTGATATATATTATCTTGACCCAATCCACGACCCAGTGTATACACGTCTCAGGCTAGATCACAACTCAAATTATATATATATTTGGAATCAACCTCAACCCTGTATAGCTAATTCCAACATTACTGCATATAGAATGACTATGGTTGTTCCAAATAATATATATATATGGGTCGATATGATATGTCAAAACATTTGCATACGTGTCTATGGTATCCCAAGATTACATAATACATTAGAATATATGTATTATACAATATAAGTTAGTTAGGATATGATTAATATAGATTATATGATTAATATAGATTTGTTACCAATTTTCACGTAGCTACAACAAGTAAAAATATCCAATCTTGTTTTACCCATAACTTCTTCGTTTTAAATCCGTTTTGAGTGAATCAAATTGCAATGGTTTCATATTGAACTCTATTTTATGAATATAAACAGAAAAAGTATAGGTTTATAGTCAAAAATATAAGTTACAAGTCGTTTTTGTAAGAGGTAGTCATTTCAGTCGAAAGAACGACGTTTAGATGACCATTTTGGAAAACATACTTCCACTTTGAGTTTAATCATGATTTTTGGATATAGTTTCATGTTCATAAGAAAAATTATTTTCCCAGAAGAACAAATTTTAAATCAAAGTTTATCATAGTTTTTAATTAACTAACCCAAAACAGCCCGCGGTGTTGCTACGACGGCGTATATCCGGTTTTACGGTGTTTTTCGTGTTTTTCGGTTTTAAATCATTAAGTTAGCATATCATATAGATATAGAACATGTGTTTAGTTGATTTTAAAAGTCAAGTTTGAAGGATTACCTTTTATTTGCGAACAAGTTTAGAATTAACTAAACTATGTTCTAGTGATTTCAAGTTTAAACCTTCGAATAAGGTAGTTTTATATATATGAATCGAATGATGTTATGAACATCATTACTACCTCAAATTTTGTGGATAAACCTACTGGAAATGAGAAAAATAGATCTAGCTTCAAAGGATCCTTGGATGGCTTGAAAGTTCTTGAAGCAGAATCATGACACGAAAACAAGTTCAAGTAAGATTTCCACTCGAAATAAGATTGTTATAGTTATAGAAATTGAATCAAAGTTTGTATATGAGTATTACCTTGTATTAGAAAGATATCTTACTGTAAATAAGAATGATTTCTTGTGGTTGGATGATCACTTTACAAGATTGGAAGTAAGCTAGCAAACTTGGAAGTATTCTTGATTTTATGAAACTAAAACTTATAGAATTTATGAAGAACACTTAGAACTTGAGAGAGATCAATTAGATGAAGAAAATTGAAGAATGAAAGTGTTTGTAGGTGTTTTTGGTCGTTGGTATATGGATTAGATATAAAGGATGTGTAATTTTGTTTACATGTAAATAAGTCATGAATGATTACTAATATTTTTTGTAATTTTATGAGATATTTCATGCTAGTTGCCAAATGATGGTTCCCACATGTGTTAGGTGACTCACATGGGCTACTAAGAGCAATCATTGGAGTGTATATACCAATAGTACATACATCTAAAAGCTGTGTATTGTACGAGTACGAATACGGGTGCATACGAGTAGAATTGTTGATGAAACTGAGCGAGGATGTAATTGTAAGCATTTTTGTTAAGTAGAAGTATTTTGATAAGTGTCTTGAAGTCTTTCAAAAGTGTATGAATACATATTAAAACACTACATGTATATACATTTTAACTGAGTCGTTAAGTCATCGTTAGTCGTTACATGTAAATGTTGTTTTGAAACCGTTAGGTTAACGATCTTGTTAAATGTTGTTAACCCATTGTTTATTATATCTAAAGAGATGTTAAATTATTACATTATCATGATATTATGAAATATTAATATATCTTAGTATGATATATATATATATATATATATATATATATATATATATATATATATATATATATATATATATACAGTTAAATGTTGTTACAACGATAATCGTTACATATATGTCTCGTTTCGAAATCATTAAGTTAGTAGTCTTGTTTTTACATATGTAGTTCATTGTTAATACACTTAATGACATGTTTACTTATCATTTATCATGATTAAACATAGTGTATCAATATCTTAATATGATTCATATGCATTTAGTAAGACGTTGTTATAACGATAATCGTTATATATATCATTTCGAGTTTCTTAATTCAATAAACTCAATTTTATGTATATAACTCATTGTTAAAATACCTAATGAGATACTTACTTATCAAAATATCATGTTAACTATATATATAATCATATATATGTCATCATATAGTATTTACAAGTTTTAACGTTCGTGAATCACCGGTCAACTTGGGTGGTCAATTGTCTATATGAAACCTATTTAAATTAATCAAGTCTTAACAAGTTTGATTGCTTAACATGTTGGAAACACTTAATCATGTAAATAACAATTTCATTTAATATATATAAACATGGAAAAGTTCGGGTCACTACAGAATGAAACCTTTATCCAATAGTTCTTGGAGTTGGTTGGAAAGTTCCTTCATTTCGGAAGGTGCTAAACGGTATGGTGCTTTAGCAACAGGAGCAGCACCAGGAGACAAATAATTCTGAAATTTGACTTGTCGAGGAGGTGGAAGACCAGGAAGATCTTCATGGAATACCTCGGGATAATCTCTAACCACCAGCACATCATCAATAAGCTTTTCCTTCGGTTCGACTATCTTAACATGGGCTAATATCGCGGGATAACCTTTCACAAGGTATTTACGGGTTTTGATGCAAGAAATGATGTTGAGCTTGGAACCACTCTTGTCACGTTGAATGACTAGAGTCTCTCCATTTCCCAACGGAATGTTAACGATCTTATCAAAACACAAGATTGCAGCATTTAATGGACGTAACCAATCCATTCCAACTACGACATCAAAACTTCCTAGCTCGACCGGCAAAAGGTCTATCTTAAATTCTTTGTTGGCTAAGATTAGGTTGCAGTTCTTATAGATTTTATCGACTTTCATGATCTTTCCATTGGCTACTTCTACTAACCGTTTAGTTTCTAAGGGTTGGGGCTTTTCAGTGAATAAGGTGCAAAATTCACTAGACACGTAACTCTTATCGGCATCCGTATCGAATAAAATAGTTGTGTAACAATTATTGACAAGATACATATCCGTGATGACCTCATCTTCTTCTCGGGCTTCAGCAGCAGTAATAATAAATGCACAGCCCTTTGCAGCAGTAGTATTGGCTCCAGTAGCGGGAGTATCTTTCACCTTCGGGAAATTTGGACTAATGTGTCCCTTTTCCCCACAAGTGTAACAAGTAGGAGGAGCTTTAGCAGGAACAGTAGCTTTATCTTTCGGAGGAGTCTTACAAGTCTTAGCTACATGTCCCACTTTCTTACATAAAGAACAAGTAGCTGTGCACCGCCCTGGGTGGTGCCTCTCACAACGAACGCAAAAAGGATAGGTACCTTTATAATTCGTCCTTGTACTATCCGCAGGCTTCTTACTAACATTCTGAGTTGAACCTTGAGATGGTTCAAATTTTCTTTTTCCATCACTACTCTTAGTATCAACTTGCTTACTAGCCAAAGCTCTTCTTCTTTTGGCCATCATTAGATTTTGAGCCATGAGAATCACGGCATCAAGGGTAACTTTCTCAGCAGCGATAACATTTCCCTGGACATCCTCAGGGAGACCTTCAATGTACATTTCCATCCTTCTCGACTCAGTGGAAAACATTTTGGGACACAAGGTAGAAAGTTCAAGAAAACGGTTAGTGTAGCTTTCAATGTCGGTACCCTTAACTTTGAGTTCCCAGAACTCAGCTTCAAGCTTTTGGACTTGACTTCTAGGACAAAACTTATTAATCATCATGCTTTTAAGTTCATCCCATGGAGTTGCATTAGCATTATCGATTCCAACAGACTTAGCATGAACGGTCCACCAAGTCATAGCATTGCCAGCTAATGAACTAGTGGCACCTCATTGTCCCCGCAGTTGTAAACACAGAATATGGAATCTAGTTTTTTGAACCATCGAACTAGTTTAACGGCCTCTTCACTACCCTTGAAAGCAGGAGGATTGCAGTTCATAAAGTCCTTGTAAGAACAAGGTTTTGGTTGATTGTTAGCATGATTAGGTTGGACGTTGCCTTGGACGGCATCAAGTAACTGTTGAATTTGCTCATTGGTCAACACAATGTTGTTAACGGTAGGTGCAGCTGGACGGACCATGATGTCACTACATAGAAGTGAACATAAGTTTGATAAGTTGATAAGTTATAAGTTTGAGCAATTACAATTATGATAAAGATAAAGTATTGATATCAACATGATATAGATGAAACACTTTATATTATTAGAAACGAGGCATTAAATAAGCCTTTTTACTACACGAGTTGAATATAGAAACAGTCTTAGGAAAAAGCCTTTACATAATTAGGGAATAAAAGAATGAAAAACAAAACAAAACAAAACAAAAGTCGGGTTCACTTCTTCTCAGCCTCCTTCATAAACTTCTCTATTTTATCGTTCTTCTCTTTTTGTTTCTCATAGAGATACTCGAGGTTATCATAGAGGTTAGTAACACGGTTGTTGACTGCGTTGTTGTCGTACACCTTTAGAGCAAGCTGCTTATCTACTCGATTTCTTTCCATCTTCATCTGGAAATCAACATCCTCCTTGAGATAAGCAAGTGACTGTTTTCCCCAGCGGGTGTTGCGTTCTTCCTCATATCTCAGTGTCACCAACTCTTTTCTTAGCTTAGCATTCTCTTCCACCAGTTTCTTAATTTCTCGATCTTTCTCGTCCATTCGAACCTCAACTCTCGTCACGTGGAAAAGCAAACCTTCGAAGTTCCTTTTGGTAGTCGTTCGCAAGTTCATTATCTCATACTTAGCATCATTATCATAAAAAAGAGATCGGGCTCTTTTCCTGGATGGACCAGTTTCCTCAGGACGTTTCCCCTTGTCTTCAGTTCTCGGGGTCGGGTAGTATTCGGGAGACCCATGTGAATTTAGAATAGTATTTGGGCTATAATTCAATGGTGGTGAGGCAGGACCATAAAGAGGGCTTCGGACTGGTCTTGCAGTTGAAGAGTATCCAGTACCTACTTCGATGGTAGGTTTGAAGCGAGCCATTTCTTCAGATGGTTTGAAGAGAGTCATTTTGTTTGGTTGATTAACGCTTGACATCCTAACATTAGGAAATAGACTTTGATTAGAATTTTAAGCTAAAATTATTAAGGCAAAGTTTTTAAGATTATAACGCAATCCTTAGTGCTTTAAGTCTAAGGCAGGAAAGGTTATAGCTTCCTAGATTGCTAAGGCACCCTAGCTAGCAAGTAAGGCACACATATAGATGCAATCCTGGTTCTCTATAACAGCCTGGTTATGCTCTGATACCAATATATCACACCCTCAGTTAGGGCCTGGGTGAATGTGACCTTAATATCAAAAATACCAGCATATTATATAAATGAGAACGACACTATATGATAAAAACAAACTTTATTGAGTACGCAGCGGAAAATCGAAAGTCGTTACAATAATTGAAATTACAATAAAGTAAATGTTTCAAATGCAAGAATAATAAATGTGATAGTTCTTGATCCTAAGTCCAAGTAGCATCACATAAGCAGTAGGTAAGTAAACTTGATCAATCAGCACCTGAGATAAAACATGCTAAAGTGTCAACCAAAAATGGTTGAGTAAAATCATAGGTTTAACAAATATGTCTGACCGTTGTTTAAGACCACAAGATTTTTGTTTATAAAGTTGATCTCGCAGATTAAAAAGTTATGCCAGTTCGTGATATTTAGACTAAACGTTTAAAGTTTTCCCCAATGACAAGTTGTTCTGTCCTTATCGGTTTAATTTCATTATTAAGTAATACAAAGGCGTAGTCAAATGTATCGGGGACGTTACTCTCGATAGGCCTATCCCCAATAATTAAGAATGCATTTAACGAGCAATTAAAAATATCACTGTAGGGACTTTGTAGGACATAGTCAGGTATAGCATAGTTTAACAGTTGGTACTTGTGTCTAAATTGTAAATAGTAAAAGTAGCAAGTGTCTCACCCCAGTAAGTTAAAATAAATTGCTAGCAATAAAGAGTGGGGCTATGAGTTCACCTTAGTAAGTAGGAGGAGAGTTGTTATTCCTTGGAATAGAAGAGTTGGATGAATGTGAGCAGAAAGTCAACCTAATGACATTTAAGAGTAGTTAAATTGTTTGCCCAAGTTTAAATTTAAGTATGCAAGTGTTTAAGTTTAGTTCGTTTTACCAAGTTTCCATTTTTAGTAAGTTTCCATTTTTAGTAAGTTTGTGTTGAATACGAGTGAGTTGTCCTTAATAAGTCTACCACTTATTAAGTGTGAAAGTAACTAAGTGTTGTTCACTTAGTGTGAGTATAATTAGTATAGTCGGGTTTGACATTGTGCACCATACCCAAACATCTATGCCACCGCCGAGTCACTAGAATGACCAATTGTTACCGGTTGGCCCAGGATTTCTTGACCAAAACCTAAGTTTGACATTCGAGATCCACAAGCATCCCATAATGGTACCAAGGATCACCCTAGGCCTTAAGTAGCGTTGACATTTGAGTAATTTCACATCATCGTGAATGACTATAGTAATTGTATGCCATAATTTTATAATATAAATATTATAATATAAGTAGTATATTATAAGTGTTAGTTGTAGTATAAGTGCTAGGTAGTAGTAGTAGTATTAGGGTTTAGTAGTAGTATTAATTAAGTAGGTTTAAATTAGGGTCTTAATTAATTAGAGTAGTTAGGTTTTAATAATTAATTAATGATTAGGGTTTAGTAGTAATTAATAGTATTTAAGTAGTATTAGGTTTAGGGTTTATATAAATAAATGTTTAGGGTTTAAGTAGTATTAGGGTTTTAATTAATAAATGTTTATGTATATGTATTTGTCGTGTATATGTATATATATATGTTTTTTTATATATATGTATATATAGCCGTATATGTATATATATATATATGTATATATATATGTATATATATATATATATATATATATATATATATATATATATATATATATATATATATATATATATATATATATATATATTTAGGTATATGTATATGTGGTATATATATTTTGTTTCCATTTTAAACCATTAATAAATCTTTAGGGTTTTGAAGATCTAAACATTTTCCCCTTTTTTAAAAAAAAAACCGTATGTATGCATACGTATATTTATATTTTTTTTTACATGAACAATATGAATGTTAAGATCATGCATGAATATTATTATGAATATAAACATGAATTGAAAGATAGAATTTAAAAGATTTGGATCTAGGGTTTTACCTTGATAATGTATGATGAAGATTAATAATAAGAAAAGAAGAACACTTGAAGATGAAGATCAAAGCACTCCAAAAATCAAGAACACCTTAAAGATCTTGATGAACACGAAGAATATCACTTGAAGATTACTTGAAGATTACTTGAAGATCACTTGAAGATCACTTGAAGGTGGTGGTGGTGTTCTTGGCCAAAAATCCCAAGAGAGGAGAGGGAGAGATTATGATTTTGAGAGAGGATTTATGAGAATGTTTTGGTACAAGAAAAGCATTAGCCTATGCCTCTATTTATAGGTGAGGTTAGAAAGATCTAGAATTAGGGTTTAGTTAGGAGTACTTAGGGAACAAGTTAGGGTTTAAGGTGGTGGTTATGGTGGCCGACTTTGAGAGGGGTAAAATGGTCATTTTACCCTCTTTTTTTATTAATAAAATCGGCTAGGGCAACTAGGGAAAGGTTTGGAACTTTTTCATTTTAATCCTTGTACTTTTGGTTAGTTAAAATAGCTCATTAAAGGTTCTAATTTAATTGTTTGAATGCAACAAGTTTTAGAGGATTACATTTTGTTCACAAAAGTTAATTAGCTTATTATTTTTATCTTTTATTAACTTGTTAATTATTGCACAAAGTTAATTAATATGTTTTATAACTCTTAATACTTACCAATTGTTGATTAAAGTTTAATCATTAAATTTAAATTATATTGTTTGGGCATTTAACATTGGAAAAATATAGAATGGAAAAATGAGAGTCGTTATAAAGCTAATCCTCCCCGTTTAACAATTTGATATATGATTAACATAATATTGAAACGTGAGACAAAATGTGCGCGTTGCACGGGCATTAACATCTAATTAAATAAAGATTTGAAGTTTAATATTATGTCACATGCATTTAAGTAAAATACTCTACTTCATGAATAACCTAAATAAAAGCAACATTCTTCATATTAAATTAAAGTTCTATATTATATTAGAATATATATATATATATATATATAAAAATATATATATATATATATATATATATATATATATATATATATATATATATATATATATATATATATATATATATATATATATATATATATATATATTGATCAAGCATAGAATAATCGGGTCGGGTTTGGTCCATGCTTGACATCAATGAAGGGGAATTTAAGGGTCAATTGGGTTTAACTCTCCGGTCCGGAGTACCGTGAATAACCCCCTTGCGAGATGAGGATCTCAGCGGGGGTGGTTAAACATAGACCCACCATCGGCGGGTAGTCCGGTCAGCGATGGCTCGCGCTGGAAATAGGGTTTGTGTTCATAGAACGTTACCTGTATATCGAGAGTGTCTAGTGATATGCTATGAGTCTGGTAGCGCGGGTAAGGAAGGCGCTATATAGGTAGCGCAATTGGTCCGTACGTAGATACTAAAAATAGTATGTGTGTATCTTCCCTAAAAACCGATCCTTTGCCTTGTGATTCGAGTCCGTTATTTATAGCTACAGTGCTGTTTGCTTATTGGAGCCACGTGTTCCACGTTGCTTTCTTGTCTGCACTACCTAGTCATTCAATGGAGGGGACCAGGGAACAGTACTATTACCTTTTTTCGCTAGCTGTCGGCCCTTGTACAGAGATCGTGGTAAGTGCATGACACGTCATCTTTATGCAGCGCGCTATCCCCAACCTGGCACACCCTAACATCCGTCCACTTATGCCTGAAGTGCTATAACGCAGAGGATATGCACATGGTGCAAGTGTGATGCGCAACACGAGCCAATCGGGTATGTGTATCATTAAATAAAAGTTCTATATTATATTAAAGTAAGTATATATATATATATATATATATATATATATATATATATATATATATATATATATATATATATATATATATATAGGAGAGGATTCAGTGAGAAATTTTTTAGTGTGAAAACTCTAGGAACTCCAAATACACTGAAATTCGAGCAAAAAAAGTGGTGGGCGAGCAAAAAACAAGGAATTCGAGCAAAAAAAAAACACGGGCGAGCAAAAAAAAATTTTTGTTCAAATTACGAAAATGTAGAACACAAAATTGTTCGAATTTCAATTTTTTGTTCGAATTTCACGTGTTCTACAAATTTTTGTTCGAATATGAAAAATGCAGAATACAAAATTTTTCGAATTTCACCATTTTTGTTCGAATTTCACTTTTTTGTTGGCCCGCCAATTTATTTTTGTTCGACTTTCACCATTTTTGTTCGAATTTCACATTTTTTGTTCGCCCGCCCCTTTTTTTGTTCGAATTTCAATGTATTTTGGTATTTTTTGGAGTTCACACACAAAAAAAATTCTCATTTGATCCCTTTATGTATATATATATATATATATATATATATATTATAAATATATTTTAAATTTAATCTGTATTTCCATATTAAATTAAAATGTTAATATATAATATTATAATTATAAAAATAATAATAATAACAAGAAATATATACTGCTTATGTCTCATAATAACTGTCCACCTTAACATTTTTGTTTGTCTGAAAATTATTGTCCCATACATCAAATAACAATAAATAATCATTAAAGTTTCAATTATGTATCTTTTATTATTGAATATTTAACATTAAATATAACAATTAATTTATTAGTTAATCTTTATAAGGGACAAATTCAAAAATTTAGTAATATATATTAAATTCAACAAAAAGTAAAACCGAACTGTTTTTTTAGAACGGATATAGTTATCTACTACGGATTTATTAATATACCAATTATGATTTTATCACGATATTATTGAAAACGGGATAAGTTTAATTATTATTATTTAGTTTTATATATTGAGAATTTTAAGAGATCTCAAACCATACCGTATTAGAAAAATGTCTTCACCTTTACATAATAAAAATTTTTTAACGGCAAAACAATATAGATTATATATATTAAAACGAAACATTTACAAGAAGTTCCAATTACATAAAAGAACTTACATCTATAAAACCGAAAACGAGAAAACTATAGAGACCGAGATGAAAAGACTCCACAAATGGCAGGAAAATGCCTTAGTCCGTTCATTATCATTAAGGGTGAGATTGGACTTGAAAAGAGTTAACTTAACAAGCTGGAATGGGAACAGAGCACAGTGTTGGGAATTCAACGATAAAGCACCCCGAACCATCCCAAATTCTCTCGACCGAAACTACTACTCCAGGAGTGGGGCAAAACGCCTGCGTGGAGTAAAACATATTAACCAATCCCTGATCTCTTTGATGATAAAGTAAGTGAATCATAAGCACGTGGATTTTCTAACCATACATCCCATTCGATTTTGATACCTTTGATCCTGTTAGAGAACCATTCAAAGCTTTTAAGTTGTATGTCTTTAAAGACCAAAGCGCTTGGAGGTTTAGCTTTAGTGAATGTGAAAGCGTTTCTATTCTTCCAAATCGAATACACTATAACCCATTCGATAGCTTGCCACAATTGTTTACCAACATCGGTTGGTAAACGTGTGACCGTTCCCAAGAAATGCTTCATTTGTACTCATGTTTGAAAAAAACCAAGATTCCACCAATCGAAAACCCTACTCCATACATCGAAAGCAAAACTACATAAAATAATGGAGTGATCCACCGATTCAAGCCCGTTGTCACAAATCGGGCATCGAACCGTACCCAAATCCATCCCATGTTTATCAAGTTCGACTCTCGTAGGTAACCGTTTGTGACGAGTGCACCAAATAAACAATTCGACTTTAAGCGGGATAAGGTAGTTGTGAAGCGTCTTGATATACGAGGAAATGTTGGGTAGATTGGCCCGAACTAAGAGATCCGTGAGCTTCTTAACCGAAAATGACCCATCCTTGCTCCAAGACCATGACCATTCCTCATGACCTGAGCTACATGGAACAAAACTCGATAAAAGGTTAGTAAGGTTGGTGAGGTCCCCGACCAATCTCCCTGAGATATCGCGGGACCAACACCAAGAAGTATGAATATTAGTGCCCTCCCAACGGACACGGTCAATGACGGTGGCATCTTTATTGGAATCAAGTCGGAAAAGTCTATTAAATTTATCTTTAAGTAAATATTCCCCAACCCAAAAATCTCCCCAAAACCGAGTGCTAGAACCATCAACAATCCTTTTTTTTTAAACGAAAGAGAGAAAGCAGAGTTATCGATATAAATATTTTTACCCACTTTAAGAATACCCGCCCATGTGGAAGAAGCTCGAGAAGAAGGGGAAGAAAATGGCGAACTTAAACCCCCATCCTCACCATAAATATTTTTTATAATCGACACCTAAAGCGAGTCATTTTCATTATCAAAACACCACCACCATTTTGAAAGCAAAGCACGATTTTTAAAAGCAAGAGGGGCAATATCCAATCCACCATACTCACGAGCCAATAAACATGAATCCCATTTAATCCATGCCATTTTTGAGACCTCGGAAGACCCACCCCAAAAGAAACGTCGTCCTAAACCCTCCAGTTTTTCAATGACACACGATGGGATAAATATAATGAAAAAAAGTAGAGAGGTAGACTAGATAATACCGCTTTAATTAGAGTGAGCCTCCCGCCATATGATAATGATCTAGCTTTCCAATCGGCGAGTCGCTTACCAAACTTATCGAAAAACGGATCCCAAGCTTTAGATTGTTTCATGGACGAACCAAGCAGAAGACCAAGATAGGTGATCGGGAGTGTGCCTGCTACACAACCAAGCCAGGCCGCCATATTTTGAGTTTCAGATTTGGATACCCTGAGACCATAAACAGAACTCTTATAGAAATTGGTTTTTAATCCCGATGTCGATTCAAAGCATTTAAGAATTTTAGTAAGGTTTTGCAATTTTCGTCTATTCCATTTGCCAAAAAACAAGGTGTCATCCGCGTATTGCAAGTGCGTGATACGAACATCCCCCCGCCCGATAGGAATCCCCGAGAAACGGTCGTGAAAGGCGGCCAATTTAGTTAGGTGGTTTAAACCTTCGGTAACCATGATGAATAGATAAAGGGATATGGGATCCCCTTGTCTCACGCCTTTCTGAAGAGCAAATTCTTTTGTTGGGGACCCGTTGACTAAAATTGAGATAGAAGCGGATGAGAGACATGTGTGATTTCATTTCCACCAACGTTGACCAAACCTCATTAGTTCCTTGATTTCCATAAGAAAGTCCCAACTAATACTAATGATTTTAGTAACCTTGACGTCATGAAGAACTTTGTTTGTGATTAAAAAACCTTCTAGAATATAATGATTTTTAATATATGCACTTTGTTCGAAACCGATGACTGAAGATATCACCTTTTGAAGCCTTTTAGTCAAAACTTTTGATAATATTTTATATAGACAACCGATTAAACTGATTGATCGATAATCCCCAAAGCCTAGTGGGTAATCCTTTTTCGGTATTAAAGCGACAAAAGAAGAGTTACAACCTTTAGAAATTTCACCGACCTCCCAAAAATGAGTAAACACCGCAAGAAGATCCTCTATTACTACATCCTAATGTGTTGTAAAAAATTTCATATTAAAATCGTCGGGCCCCAGGGCCTTTTCGCCCCCACAATCTTTAATGAAATCGTGAATTTTGTAAAGTGTAAATGGTACTTCAAGGCTCGATGCCTCGTCGATGTTGAGCATTTTTTCTAATGGACTACGAATTTTGAAAGTACACTCATTTGTGTTGCTGAATCGAATTTTGAAATGTGAAAAGGCGGCCAACTTGATTTCGTTCGGGTTCTCCGTCCATCTACCGTTTAAATTAATACCCCTAATGTTATAATTGTTTTGTCTCCTTTTAATACACGAGTGAAAATACTTGCTGTTTTCATCCCCATCGATTACCCATTTGATTCAAGCCTTTTGCTTCTATATGGCCACTTTTTCCTTATCTTTAAGAACCCACTTTTTTCGAATCCAACCACGAAGCGATCTCCACATCCAAGAGATCACGAGTACCAATGAGGTTTTCCCATTCGGAATTTCTTTGTGAAGGGTGTCAATCTCAACATTTAAACTATTGAATTTTGGGTTACACTTTTCTTTCAGCACCACTTTGACATTCTTTAATTTATCACGGAATACACAATTCGCCCTTGGATTTCGAATGACGGTACCCCACGCATCTTTGATCAAATCGACACATTTCTCATCCTTGAACCAATTATTAAAGATCCTAGTTGGTTTTGGCCCAAAATCATTATTCAAATCTTTCAAGATGATGGGGCAGTGATCGAAGTAATCTCTATCAAGAGTACACGCGGGAATTCCTACCCATGATGCATAACATGATTCCGAGACCAAGAACCTATCAAGTTTACTATATTTTAACCCGTCATCGCTGATTCTCATAAACTTCATGCCTCCTAATGGGATTTCAATAAGATTCGCCTTGTCGATGAAATCGTTGAACATCTTTGCTCTATTTTCAATAAATTCACAATTTTTCCTTTCTGATCTTTGCCTTACTTCATTAAAGTCCCCACAAATAATCCAATCATCAACATCTACCTGCATAATATTGTCAAGACTTGCCCATAGCATTTGTTTCAAAGTATCATTATGTGGCCCATAAACATTTAATATAATAGAATCAACCACGCCCAACTACCACGAATCCCCAAGAAAAATTATTTTTCAACCGCCCTGGATACACAAAATCTAAAAGGGTCCCATATCAATATTGACCCACCCGATAGTCGCACCGATGGTTTAAAAGTATATACCAAGTTTTTATTACCCCATAACGATTCGATCATAAAATCAGTGACACGTTGCTTTTTGATTCTTGGATGGCAAAGATGTCCGAATTATGAAAACGAATTAATTTTTATCCAATTTTACTTTTTTTTCAAGTTTCCCGAGCCCACGTACATTTAGCGAAATTATCTTCATTTTAAATAAATTAATTAGAAGAAAACGAAGTGGGAGATCCATTCGAGCCTGACGGTGGCCCAATCCATTCGAGCCTGATATCTGTCCAGAATTCTTTTAGCCCCGAGCTACCATTTGAGAGTGCATGTTCCTTGCTTGAAGTTGGTATACATGGAGCCTTGATCTTAAATGTTTTATGGTGTTTTTGCAATTTATTTAGATCAATATTGCTTGTGCTAACAACGTCATCCAGATTAGATTCACTGACCAAAATAGTTTTCTGTACATGTACCGAATTAGAGACAGTTGGAATATTATGGTCGAAATGATTACCTGGCGCAACACTAGCATTGCATATCTCGGTATCATACCCTTTGTTACGATGTACCAGGAGCTATTTGTGTATTTCATGTGTATATCGAGGTGATGGAAGGAAGACCGGGGGCAATCAACGTCGAATTGCCCCTCGAAATTGGGACCTTTGGTTGCGTTGCTCATTGTAGGAGGTGTGTCATTTTTTTATAGAAGAGGAGATATTGTTGCATGTTTTGTTAGGAGTTGAGGTCATTTTAGTTTCGACATATGGCATGTAAGGAATATCAGGTTTGAAAATGGGAATAGGTGGAGGCCCGTCTTGAAGGTTTAGCCCATTAGTAATGTTATTAACGAGCTAACATAGTGGTTCTTTGGCCTGCACGCATGTGGTGCATGGGTTGGCAACAAAAGCCTTGTTGGGCTCCTGAGTGTAATTGGAAACAAATTCGGTACTAGAGCTGTTAGAAGCAGAAGCCATGTTGGAAACAGTAGCATTCTTACCAACGTTGTTTGGATCAGAATCCTCAACCTTCCTATGATCTTTTTCTGCATTGGTATCATTATTAACATTCTTATTATTCTCTTGTACCTTGCTCCCATAATTATTTTCAGTTAATGTTTCTTCCAAGTTTGAAGTGTTTGTAACAGGTTTTTTCGCATCATGACCATCAAATGAGCTCTCCGACACCCAACATTTAGATTGATTATTGATGTGTGAAATCTAGTATATAATTTATCTCTGGAAAATGCCAGTTTAAAGATTACTACACACTAACGGGCAGTGTACCCGATCGTGCAATAGTATAAAGTTGGTAATTCTGAAATCATTCCAAGGACAGTTTAACGTGAGAATTAAGATTGCAACTAATATAAATAAACTAAGTTAATCTATGAAAATTGAAAGTACGAGATAATTTGTTTTGTGGCTATTTAACGATTAGCCAAATCAAGGATAGATTAAAAGTAAAAGACAATATTTTTGTGTTTTTAAGTTTATAGAAAATAAATGCAGACTCAACGAAAAGTAAAGATATTTGAATTCAATAGATAAAAGAATGTTCGCCTAGATCTCCTATTCGCAGTATCGGATGATTTGTTATTAAGCACTAGTTCTATTTATCAATACATGCAACTACAGAGTCGGTTTACCCAGAAATCTCTTTTAGCAAACACGTCAAACTAGGATTTATTGGCTTAGGGTTCCTTTCACCAAAGACCTCTTTCATTTGCGACTTTGTAATTAACTAATTATAAGATTAAGATTCAATTGGTTAAGCGTTCGCTCCACACAATTCACCCCTATTTTGTTCAATCTATGTTACCCGGTTTACCCCCCTTGGTCCAGTAAGCACCCAATTGGTTAAGACAAAGCAATTGGAAAACTAATGCACTAAATTGAAACAGGGTTCCCTTTTGTTCAAACAAGTACACTAATCAACCTAGTAACAATAATCAACACCCATAAGAATGGTTCTTAATCAAAACTCATAATTATCATGCATTAATCAAATTAAACATTGAAGTATCTTCCAAACACATACGAATATTCAATCTAGACAAACATTAAAGAGCTTAGCCAACAATCATGGCTAACACCAAAATCACAAATAAACAATTAAGAGTATTCATTATTTTGATAAGAATTAAACCTAATGAAAATTGTGTTCTTGAATGATGAACAGATCGAGACGCGTTTTCGGATTGATTGAGTTGATCGAATGATATTGGGGTTCCCCAAAAATCACCAAAATTCGCCCAAAAGCTACTGGAATTCGTCTGGATGGAAGAGTGAATAATTAGGGTATTTTTTGGGCCTTAAATACCTTCCAATTTCATCTGGGCCGACCTACTACCGGGCCGCGACAATACACGTGAACTGGGACCTTCTTAAATCTGCTTCTGATCTTGAAACTAAGCAAATGTCGCGCCGCGGCTCAGATTCTCGCACCGTGACATACAACTGATTTTGAACCCTTCTCTAAACCCTTTCCTGATATTGAAAATAGTTAATCTCCGCACCGCGGCCAATGGCATCGCGCCACGACATAAAGCATAAACTGACATCTTACGTTTCTTTGCACTTTTTCAACACTTTTACTAACTCAAAACCAAAATACCCGATATGTACTTAACGTTTTAAACCTCGGTGCACCAATCGATTAACAAAATGCCTCAAAAACTCCAAAGAATGTAACTCTTCTATATTTAGCTCTTCAAACTCGGACATTCTCAATATCATCAAAATAAACGCCAAATCGTATCCGAACGGACTAAAATATGATCGATATCGCTAAGGAAAATTTGTATAAAATATGCAATATCAAACCACCCCACACTAGAGTTTTTTCTTGTCCTCAAGATTTTTCAGCAAGTGTGTCGATTTGGAGACTTTACTCCTCGGGTTGTACAAAGTGGTCGGGTGCAACATTGTCCTTGTTAGGAGAAGCAATGAGGATCGCTCTATTAAAGTTTTCGATCTAGCGCATGGCCCGGTTTTGACCACACGATACAATCACCGTTCATACGGTTGACACCCGCCTTGGTGCAGGTGACCTACGATTGAATTCTTAAAGAATTCGTAGGATTTCACATTCATTGGTAATGAACGTGGTTGGAATTAATTCCAAGTTGCCTACTTCCCACATGACAAGCTTTTCTGCTTGTTTTAAGAAAGGTAGGACGTAGATACTACCCTTTCGATAAATCCCAAAAACCTTTGGGTGCCATAGCTTTTGGCTATGGGTTGTGTTATCTAAGCAAACACAAGCACGTAGCTATTGTTCCTAAAAAGGACAACACTGGTGAAGCTCAAGGCTCCTCTTCTCACAGTATCATACCATTAGATGATGTAATAATAAAATGGTATAGTTTCAGAAGTCTGCTATACCAAGTAACCAAAAATTTTTGATCAGGCACGTGATTCGGTCACAATCACGCTATGCAATCACTGCTCTAACACGGTTTACACCCGTTTTGGTATAGGTGACCTACTATTGAGTTCCCCGAACTCGTAGGATTTCATGTCCAAGAAAATGAACATGTGGAACAAAGGATTTGGCCGAAATTTCAATTGTTTTTTCTATTTTTATATATTTTTAAACTAACTTTTCTATTTTTTTAATTTTATCCCTAATTTTTTAAATTTTTTTTTTACGACCAAAACCCGTGAAACGTCAAGTCTTGTTTTTGATCAAAACTAATATGATGATGATTCCATTAACAATCAACCAGATAGATTTTACATCCCCCACTCCACACTTGAGATCAAGTAATGTCCCCATCACTTGAGATCAAAAATAGATTAAAATCGAAAGGGTTATGTGAGAAAGAAAATATAAAAACTTATCGAGCTTAACCACTGATCGCGGAATGCCAGTGACAGATGGCGCTGAACTGACTGCCAGCATAAGAACATCGTCCATTCTCGATCATCCCACTAATATAATCAATCATGTAGTTTTGCTGAACTTAATGCCAGACTTGAAATATCGTTTCACCAACAAACCTAATCAAAGAAAAACAAAAGAACTACATAAACAGGACAAGGTGGCACCACCCGATGCCTAAACGCCTTGCCCCAAAAATAAGTTTCAAAGTACATAAGCAGAATACATAATTATCCAAATACAAACCAAAGGAAAGGAAATAGTTTTAAACAAATTACAACATAATCAACGGGCTCGCAGGCCCTCCTCACTGAAAACCATCATACGGCCAATTGCCGTACGGGTACTGCTGCTGAAACCTCTGACGCGCATCCTCCAACCTTTCCTGCTCACTATAGATCAGGGCATGCACTCGTGGCCGAACTAGACTACGATAATACACGGGTGTCTGGGAAGTAGTACCATAATACTGATCCAGGTTGAAGTAGAAGAGATGATCATTGTGCCTTTGTCAATCGTTCCCATAAGCAATCCATTGCTGGTCATGCACGGACTCGGCCAACCTTTCTTCTTGACGTAACGTACTCGCCTCGACCCGCTGCTGACTTTCCCACATACGGTCATTGTGTGACCGTTGATCTCCCCAAAAATCATTAAAACTATCCGACACACCGATTTGCACATTATCAACCCTCGAGACCAAGTTATCCTAAACTTCTTGAGAAATACCCCAAGGCTGACCCCCTGCAGGAACATTCGGAGCAACCTGCTCCCCATCATCACCTCCTTGATTATTACCACCAGCCTCAGGCGCTTGTGGCCGAACATACTCCACCAAGCCAACTCGATTTGCATCCCACATTACAAAATTTGCACTAATATAAAACCTTAAATTAAAAGGTTTCATAATCTGTAATGGGTGGGTCAATTTCGTACACCTGCTAAAATCAATGTTGAAAAACCTCGCAATTTTTGTAACAAAATGACCACCAAGAAGTGGCCTTGATGCTCTTGTTTCCCTCGCATGATTAGATAAATAAGTAGCAATTAACATACACAAATCAACAAGTGCATCGGCCCGAACTCGATGCATAATCCACAACTCGGTCGAATTGACTTTATCGTTCCCATTTCGTCGACCGTACACGAAAGCAATTTATGAAGTAACCGAAGTTTTCTGCTCCGAATATCGGACCCTTTTGACTCATTGGAAACAAACGGAGTCAAACCCGAAATTTCATACCAAAAGTCTCGCTCGTTATAATCCTCCGGATGTCCTATAAATTCAGTTTCTTTTTTCAAATACCGTGTTAAAGACTTCTCATCCAATTCCTCATACAAATTGAGTGATCGAGCCAAATCCATTCGACTCATAGCTCGGTTCTCTCCCCCTAATTGAAATGTTATAAACCCTTGATCCGTAAGATCCCTTCTAGAATGCACACTTAAAGAGGAGAAGAACTCCACAACCAACTCACGATAAAGGTCGTCTCTCAAAGACATAGCACGTTCCCAAGTGCCAAGATAGACTCCGTTTCTCGACATTGCTAACATATCAGTAATTTCATCCCTTATCTCACTAGTTGCTCTATCCAACTCATCCCAACTAAAATACCAGGTCGCTTGTATACTCCAAACCGAAATAAATTCAAAATATTGGGAGTAGTTTTCTCCAACTTTTTGTAACCAAATCTCTGGGTTCGTTCTTCTCTCTTCATCGCTTCGTGATTGAGCTGTGGAGGACGATGGGACATCAACTCTGCTTCTCTACACACATAAAACAAGAACCAAACCAAACACCAAACCTTGAAAAGTTAGCGTTAGGACAATAATAATAATAATAATCAAACCAACATGTTCCACATACTTGCATCAACTACCATTAATACTCGTTTCAACTTCAATTAGGCATTTAAACAAAAGCAAGTATTTAAAACATGTGTTTTTGTTCCATGGTACCAAATTCAAACCAATTCTCAAAACACTATATCATGTAAGTGCCCCATTAAACAATCACCACTTAACTCAATTTCACAAACTCGTCTAGTTAATTAACCAACGTACGATAAATCATTCCTATATTCATGAGTTAACTTCTAAACTTGCAAGAAGATAAAACAATTCCAACAACCAAATAAACATATCACAAATCACAAAAATCATCATGCTTTACCAATTACGAAAATCACATATGACCCGCCCAAATCACCCCGCACTATCTTAAAACATGTATCTAGTAGCAAACATCTCCCTCTCAAACAAAATCCCTAAACATTCAACATCAAATTCGAATTTATCGCTACCCTAATCTCAAGAATCAATATTATGCATAAACTACACAAGAATTCATGAAGAAAACACAATAATATCATATTCATAAACAATTCATCACATATTAAGGCATAAAAGTCTCAATTAAACAAACCTCACAAAATTTCAAACATGAACCATAGAATTAATAAAATTAATCAAAGAAACATGAGAGAAAAAGATAGAGAATAGCAAAATCGGACCTTAACCGGCATGATTGAACAAGGAATTGAAGAAATTAGTTAAGAATTAGAGATAATTGAAATTAGGGTTTGAGAGCTCTAAGTGTGCTTGAGAGGTAAGTATAAGAATGGTGGGTGAAAACAGATCCAAAAACTCCTAAAAAGAGTGAGATTCCCGTCGGGTTTAATATTGGGTCGGGTTGACCCATTTGATTTAAAACATTAACCGTCAGGTATGAATCTGTGCGGCAGGAATGTCGCGCCGCGACATTAGTCGCCGCGCTATGGCGATAAGCTGTACCTGATACTAATTATTATTTTTTATTAGGCGACCTCGAAACATTAAAAACTAGCGTCGCGACACCGAATCCTTGTGACGCGGCAATAGACGTAGTCAGGCACCAATTTAAAATGCTGACTGATCATGAAAACCTTGTAATCTCGCGTCGCGGCCATATGTGTCGCGCCGCGGCAATGTGCACAACCTGATACCTTGACGTTTTCGTTTATTCATCAACTTCTATTCATATTTAAAAACCGAACAACCAATAAAAGCATCAAGCAAAATACCACAATCAATCAAGTAGCATTTTAGACACAGCAAGCCCGTGATCAAACCTACATATACAAACTATACACCAATGTGAACTATATTTAACGAGTCGTTCACACGACTCATCCCCAACTTCAAGTGGCGTTGGGATCGGGTTCAACGTGAACCCCGTCATCAATCTCAAACGGACCATCGAAATATTTCTTCACTCGATGTCCGTTCACTTTAAAGGTAGTACCACTCGCATTTTTCAACTCAATCGTACCATATGGGTACACCGTAACAACCTCAAATGGTCCCGTCTACCGGGACTTAAGTTTTCCCGGTAAAAGCTTCAATCTAGAGTTAAACAAAAGCACTCGATCGCCCTCATTAAACTCTTTCGGACCCTTTAACCTTCTATCATGCCATTGCTTGGTTTTCTCCTTATAAATTAAAGAATTTTCATACGCATCAAGGCGTAATTCACCAAGCTCATTCAATTGCCCCGCCCTTAAGCGTCCGGCTTCCTTTAAATCCAAATTGCACTTTTTAAGTACCCACATCGCCTTATGCTCAATCTCCAGCGAGAGATGGCACGCTTTTTCATAAACCAACCGATAAGGAGTGGTACTAATCGGTGTTTTGTAGGCGGTTCGAAACGCCCACAAAGCTTCATCGAGCTTATTTGCCCACTCCTTCGGATTCGACCCCACAGTTTTCTCAAGAATTCCTTTAAGAGTGAAATGTCCCGTTCTTATTGATTAAAAACGTTCCATATTAATTGATTTCGTTGCGAGGTTTTGACCTCTATATGAGACGTTTTTCAAAGACTGCATTCATTTTTAAAAAAAACTATAACCTGTATTTCATAAATAAAGGTTTAAAAAGCTTTACGTAGATTATCAAATAATGATAATCTAAAATATCCTGTTTACACACGACCATTACATAATGGTTTACAATACAAATATGTTACATCGAAATCAGTTTCTTAAATGCAGTTTTTACACAATATCATACAAACATGGACTCCAAATCTTGTCCTTATTTTAGTATGCAACAGCGGAAGCTCTTAGTATTCACCTGAGAATAAATATGCTTTAAACGTCAACAAAAATGTTGGTGAGTTATAGGTTTAACCTATATATATATCAAATCGTAACAATAGACCACAAGATTTCATATTTCAATACACATCCCATACATAGAGATAAAAATCATTCATATGGTGAACACCTGGTAATCGACATTAACAAGATGCATATATAAGAATATCCCCATCATTCCGGGACACCCTTCGGATATGATATAAATTTCGAAGTACTAAAGCAGCTGGTACTTTGGATGGGGTTTGTTAGGTCCAATAGATCTATCTTTAGGATTCGCGTCAATTAGGGTGTCTGTTCCCTAATTCTTAGATTACCAGACTTAATAAAAAGGGGCATATTCGATTTTGATAATTCAACCATAGAATGTAGTTTCACGTACTTGTGTCTAATTTGTAAATCATTTATAAAACCTGCATGTATTCTCATCCCAAAAATATTAGATTTTAAAAGTGGGACTATAACTCACTTTCACAGATTTTTACTTCGTCGGGAAGTAAGACTTGGCCACTGGTTGATTCACGAACCTATAACAATATATACATATATATCAAAGTATGTTCAAAATATATTTACAACACTTTTAATATATTTTGATGTTTTAAGTTTATTAAGTCAGCTGTCCTCGTTAGTAACCTACAACTAGTTGTCCACAGTTAGATGTACAGAAATAAATCGATAAATATTATCTTGGATCAATCCACGACCCAGTGTATACGTATCTCAGTATTGATCACAACTCAAAATATATATATTTTGGAATCAACCTCAACCCTGTATAGCTAACTCCAACATTCACATATAGAGTGTCTATGGTTGTTCCGAAATATATATAGATGTGTCGACATGATAGGTCGAAACATTGTATACGTGTCTATGCTATCACAAGATTACATAATATATACAATACAAGTTGATTAAGTTATGGTTGGAATAGATTTGTTACCAATTTTCACGTAGCTAAAATGAGAAAAATTAACCAATCTTGTTTTACCCATAACTTCTTCATTTTAAATACGTTTTGAGTGAATCAAATTGCTATGGTTTCATATTGAACTCTATTTTATGAATCTAAACATAAAAAGTATAGGTTTATAGTCGGAAAAATAAGTTACAAGTCGTTTTTGTAAAGGTAGTCATTTCAGTCGAAAGAACGACGTCTAGATGATCATTTTAGAAAACATACTTCCAGTTTGAGTTTAACCATAATTTTTGGATATAGTTTCATGTTCATAATAAAAATCATTTTCCCAGAATAACAACTTTTAAATCAAATTTTATCATAGTTTTTAATTAACTAACCCAAAACAGCCCGTGGTGTTACTACGACGGTGTAAATCCGGTTTTACGGTGTTTTTCGTGTTTCCAGGTTTTAAATCATTAAGTTAGCATATCATATAGATATAGAACATGTTTTTAGTTGATTTTAAAAGTCAAGTTAGAAGGATTAACTTTTATTTGCGAACAAGTTTAGAATTAACTAAACTATGTTCTAGTGATTACAAGTTTAAACCTTCGAATAAGATAGCTTTATATGTATGAATCGAATGATGTTATGAACATCATTACTACCTCAAGTTCCTTGGATAAACCTACTGGAAGTGAGAAAAATAGATCTAGCTTCAAAGGATCCTTGGATGGCTTGAAAGTTCTTGAAGCAGAATCATGACACGAAAACAATTTCAAGTAAGATTTCCACTCGAAATAAGATTGTTATAGTTATAGAAATTGAATTAAAGTTTAAATATGATTATTACCTTGTATTAGAAAGATAACCTACTGTAAGTAACAAAGGTTTCTTGATCTTGGATGATTACTTGGAATGGATTTAGAAAACTTGGAAATCTTGGAAGTATTCTTGATTTTATGAAACTAGAACTTTTGAAATTTATGAAGAACACTTAGAACTTGAAGATAGAACTTGAGAGAGATCAATTAGATGAAGAAAATTGAAGAATGAAAGTGTTTGTAGGTGTTTTAGGTCGTTGGTGTATGGATTAGATATAAAGGATATGTAATTTTGTTTTCATGTAAATAAGTCATGAATGATTACTCATATTTTTGTAATTTTATGAGATATTTCATGCTAGTTTCCAAATGATGGTTCCCACATGTGTTAGGTGACTCAAATGGGCTGCTAAGAGCTGATCATTGGAGTGTATATACTAATAGTACATACATCTAAAAGCTGTGTATTGTACGAGTACGAATACGGGTGCATGCGAGTAGAATTGTTGATGAAACTGAATGAGGATGTAATTGTAAGCATTTTTGTTAAGTAGAAGTATTTTGATAAGTGTATTGAAGTCTTTCAAAAGTGTATGAATACATATTAAAACACTACATGTATATACATTTTAACTGAGTCGTTAAGTCATCGTTAGTCGTTACATGTAAATGTTGTTTTGAAACCTTTAGGTTAACGATCTTGTTGAATGTTGTTAACCCATTGTTTATTATAAAAAATGAGATGTTAAATTGTTATATTATCATGATATTATGATATATAATATATCTTAGTATGATATATATACAGTTAAATGTCGTTACAACGATAATCGTTACATATATGTCTCGTTTCGAAATCATTAAGTTAGTAGTCTTATTTTTACATATGTATTTCATTGTTAATACACTTAATAATATATTTACTTATCATTTAACATAATTAACCAAGTGTATCAATATCTTAATATGATTCATATGTACCTAGTAAGACGTTGTAATAACGATAATCGTTATATATATCGTTTTCGAGTTTCTTAAATTAATAGTCTCATTTTTATGTATATAAATCATTGTTAAAATACCTAATGAGATACATACTTATAATAAAATCATGTTAACTATATATATAACCATATATATTTCATCGTATAGTTTTTACAAGTTTTAACGTTCGTGAATCACCGGTCAACTTGGGTGGTCAATTGTCTATATGAAACCTATTTCAATTAATCAAGTCTTAACAAGTTTGATTGCTTAACATGTTGGAAACACTTAATCATGTAAATAACAATTTCATTTAATATATATATAAACATGGAAAAGTTCGGGTCACTACAGTACCTACCCGTTAAATAAATTTCGTCCCGAAATTTTAAGCAGTTGGAGGTGTTGACGTATCTTCTGGAAATAAATGCGGGTATTTCTTCTTCATCTGATCTTCACGCTCCCAGACGTGGAAAGTGTTATGTACAGCCGCGAGTTGTTGAGGTAGCTCCAATTGGTAAACTACTGGTCCGACACGATCTATAATCTTGAATGGTCCAATGTACCTTGGATTTAGTTTCCCCCGTTTACCAAATCGAACAACGCCTTTCCAAGGTGAAACCTTAAGCATGACCATTCCTCCAATTTCAAACCCTATATCTTTTCTTTTACTATCCGCGTAGCTCTTTTGTCGACTCTGGGCGGTTTTCAATCTTTGTTGAATTTGGATGATTTTCTCGGTAGTTTCTTGTATTATCTCCGGACCCGTAATCTGTCTATCCCCCACTTCACTCCAACAAACCGGAGACCTGCACTTTCTACCATAAAGTACTTCAAACGGCGCCATCTCAATGCTTGAATGGTAGCTGTTGTTGTAGGAAAATTCTGCTAACGGTAGATGTCGATCCCAACTGTTTCTGAAATCAATAACACAAGCTCGTAGCATGTCTTCAAGTGTTTGTATCGTCCTTTCGCTCTGCCCATTAGTTTGTGGATGATAGGCAGTACTCATGTCTAGACGAGTTCCCAATGCTTGCTGTAATGTCTGCCAGAATCTTGAAATAAATCTGCCATCCCTATCAGAGATAATAGAGATTGGTATTCCATGTCTGGAGACGACTTCCTTCAAATACAGTCGTGCTAACTTCTCCATCTTGTCATCTTTTCTTATTGGCAGGAAGTGTGCTGACTTGGTGAGACGATCAACTATTACCCAAATAGTATCATAACCACTTGCAGTCCTTGGCAATTTAGTAATGAAATCCATGGTAATGTTTTCCCATTTCCATTCCGGGATTTCAGGTTGTTGTAGTAGACCTGATGGTTTCTGATGTTTAGCTTTGACCTTAGAACACGTTAAACATTCTCCTACATATTTAGCAATATCGGCTTTCATACCTGGCCACCAAAAATGTTTCTTAAGATCCTTGTACATCTTCCCCGTTCCAGGATGTATTGAGTATCTGGCTTTATGAGCTTCTCTAAGTACCATTTCTCTCATATCTCCAAATTTTGGTACCCAAATTCTTTCAGCCCTATACCGGGTTCCGTCTTCCCGAATATTAAGATGCTCCTCCGATCCTTTGGGTATTTCATCCTTTAAATTTCTCTCTTTTAAAACTCCTTGTTGCGCCTCCTTTATTTGAGTAGTAAGGTTAGTGTGAATCATTATATTCATAGATTTTACTCGAATGGGTTCTCTGTCCTTTCTGCTCAAGGCGTCGGCTACCACATGTGCCTTCCCCGGGTGGTAACGAATCTCAAAGTCGTAATCATTCAACAATTCAATCCACCTACGCTGCCTCATATTCAGTTGTTTCTGATTAAATATGTGTTGAAGACTTTTGTGGTCGGTATATATAATACTTTTGACCCCATATAAGTAGTGCCTCCAAGTCTTTAATGCAAAAACAACCGCGCCTAATTCCAAATCATGCGTCGTATAATTTTGCTCGTGAATCTTCAATTATCTAGACGCATAAGCAATCACCTTCGTCCGTTGCATTAATACACAACCGAGACCTTGCTTTGATGCGTCACAATAAATCACAAAATCATCATTCCCTTCAGGCAATGACAATATAGGTTCCGTAGTTAGCTTTTTCTTCAATAATTGAAACGCCTTCTCTTGTTCATCCTTCCATTCAAATTTCTTCCCTTTATGCGTTAATGCAGTCAAGGGTTTTGCTATTTTGGAGAAATCTTGGATGAATCTTCTGTAGTAACCAGCCAATCCTAAAAATTGACGTATATGCTTCGGAGTTTTTGGGGTTTCCCACTTTTCAACGGTTTCGATCTTTGTCGAGTACACCTAGATACCTTCTTTGTTCACTATGTGACCGAGGAATTGAACTTCTTCCAACCAAAATGCACACTTTGAAAACTTAGCGTACAGTTTTTCTTTCCTCAATACTTCTAGCACTTTTCTCAAATGTTCTTCGTGCTCTTGATCATTCTTTGAGTAAATAAGTATGTCATCGATGAAAATAATGACAAACTTGTCAAGATATGGCCCACACACTCAGTTCATAAGGTCCATGAACACAGCTGGTGTAGTGACCCGAACTTTTCCATGTATATATATATTAATTGAGATTGATATTTATATGATTAAATGTTTCCAACATGTTAAGCAATCAAACTTGTTAAGACTTGATTAATTGAAATATGTTTCATATAGACAGTTGACCACCCAAGTTGACCGGTGATTCACGAACGTTAAAACTTGTAAAAACTATATGATAACATATATATGGATATATACATAGTTAAAATGATACTATGATAAGTAAACATATCATTAAGTATATTAACAATGAACTACATATGTAAAAACAAGACTACTAACTTAATGATTTTTAAACGAGACATATATGTAACGATTATCGTTGTAAAGACATTTAATGTATATATATATCATATTAAGAGATATTCATACATGATAATATCATAATAATATAATAATTTAAAATCTCATTTGATATTATAAACATTGGGTTAACAACATTTAACAAGATCGTTAACCTAAAGGTTTCAAAACAACACTTACATGTAACGACTAACGATGACTTAACGACTCAGTTAAAATGTATATACATGTAGTGTTTTAATATGTATTTATACACTTTTGAAAGACTTAAATACACTTATCAAAATACTTCTACTTAACAAAAATGCTTACAATTACATCCTCGTTCAGTTTCATCAACAATTCTACTCGTATGCACCTGTATTCGTACTCGTACAATACACAGCTTTTAGATATATGTAATATTGGTATATACACTCCAATGATCAGCTCTTAGCAGCCCATGTGAGTCACCTAACACATGTGGGAACCATCATTTGGCAACTAGCATGAAATATCTCATAAAATTATAAAAATATGAGTAATCATTCATGACTTATTTACATGAAAACAAAATTACATATCCTTTATATCTAATCCATACACCAACGACCAAAAACACCTACAAACACTTTAATTCTTCAATTTTCTTCATCTAATTGATCTCTCTCAAGTTCTATCTTCAAGTTCTAAGTGTTCTTCATATATTCTACAAGTTCTAGTTACATAAAATCAAGAATACTTTCAAGTTTGCTAGCTCACTTCCAATCTTGTAAGGTGATCATCCAACCTCAAGAAATCTTTGTTTCTTACAGTAGCTTATCATTCTAATACAAGGTAATAATCATATTCAAACTTTGGTTCAATTTCTATAACTATAACAATCTTATTTCAAGTGATGATCTTACTTGAACTTGTTTTCGTGTCATGATTCTGCTTCAAGAACTTCGAGCCATCCAAGGATCCGTTGAAGCTAGATCCATTTTTCTTTTTTCCAGTAGGTTTATCCAAGGAACTTAAGGTAGTAATGATGTTCATAACATCATTCGATTCATACATATAAAGCTATCTTATTCGAAGGTTTAAACTTGTAATCACTAGAACATAGTTTAGTTAATTCTAAACTTGTTCGCAAACAAAAGTTAATCCTTCTAACTTGACTTTTAAAATCAACTAAACACATGTTCTATATCTATATGATATGCTAACTTAATGATTTAAAACCTGGAAACACGAAAAACACCGTAAAACCGGATTTACGCCGTCGTAGTAACACCGCGGGCTGTTTTGGGTTAGTTAATTAAAAACTATGATAAACTTTGATTTAAAAGTTGTTATTCTGAGAAAATGATTTTTATTATGAACATGAAACTATATCCAAAAATTATGGTTAAACTCAAAGTGGAAGTATGTTTTCTAAAATGGTCATCTAGACGTCGTTCTTTCGACTGAAATGACTACCTTTACAAAAATGACTTGTAACTTATTTTTCCGACTATAAACCTATACTTTTTCTGTTTAGATTCATAAAATAGAGTTCAATATGAAACCATAGCAATTTGATTCACTCAAAACGGATTTAAATGAAGAAGTTATGGGTAAAACAAGATTGGATAATTTTTCTCATTTTAGCTACGTGAAAATTGGTAACAAATCTATTCCAACCATAACTTAATCAACTTGTATTGTATATTATGTAATCTTGAGATACCATAGACACGTATACAATGTTTCGACCTATCATGTCGACACATCTATATATATTTCGGAACAACCATAGACACTCTATATGTGAATGTTAGAGTTAGCTATACAGGGTTGAGGTTGATTCCAAAATATATATAGTTTGAGTTGTGATCAATACTGAGATATGTATACACTGGGTCATGGATTGATTCAAGATAATATTTATCGATTTATTTATGTACATCTAACTGTGGACAACTAGTTGTAGGTTACTAACGAGGACAGCTGACTTAATAAACTTAAAACATCAAAATATATTAAAAGTGTTGTAAATATATTTTGAACATAATTTGATATATATGTATATATTGTTATAGGTTCGTGAATCAACCAGTGGCCAAGTCTTACTTCCCGACGAAGTAAAAATCTGTGAAAGTGAGTTATAGTCCCACTTTTAAAATCTAATATTTTTGGGATGAGAATACATGCAGGTTTTATAAATGATTTACAAAATAGACACAAGTACGTGAAACTACATTAAATCGAATATGCCCGTTTTTATTAAGTCTGGTAATCTAAGAATTAGGGAACAGACACCCTAATTGACGCGAATCCTAAAGATAGATCTATTGGGCCTAACAAACCCCATCCAAAGTACCGGATGCTTTAGTACTTCGAAATTTATATCATATCCGAAGGGTGTCCCGGAATGATGGGGATATTCTTATATATATGCATCTTGTTAATGTCGGTTCCCAGGTGTTCACCATATGAATGATTTTTATCTCTATGTATGGGATGTGTATTGAAATATGAAATCTTGTGGTCTATTATTATGATTTGATATATATAGGTTAAACCTATAACTCACCAACATTTTTGTTGACGTTTTAAGCATGTTTATTCTCAGGTGATTATTAAGAGCTTCCGCTGTCGTATACTTAAATAAGGACGAGATTTGGAGTCCATGCTTGTATGATATTGTGTAAAAACTGCATTCAAGAAACTTATTTTGTTGTAACATATTTGTATAGTAAACCATTATGTAATGGTCGTGTGTAAACAGGATATTTTAGATTATCATTATTTGATAATCTACGTTAAGCTTTTTAAACCTTTATTGATGAAATAAAGGTTATGGTTTGTTTTAAAATGAATGCAGTCTTTGAAAAACGTCTCATATAGAGGTCAAAACCTCGCAACGAAATCAATTAATATGGAACGTTTTTAATCAATAAGAACGGGACATTTCAGTTGGTATCCGAGCGTTGGCCTTAGAGAACCAGAAAATTTGCATTAGTGTGTCTTATCGAGTTTGTTAGGATGCATTAGTGAGTCTGGACTTCGACCGTGTTTTCTTTAAAAATGATTGCTTAACATTTTTGTTGGAAACTATATATTATTAACATGTATATATTATGTGATATATTAATCTCTTAACATGTTTGATATTGTGTGATAGATGTCTACCTCTAGCACAAATCTCATTAACTCACCTAATAATAACGAAGAGTCGAATATATATTGGACTGATTCACAAGTTCCCGAAGAAGAACCGGAAGAAGAATCAGAACCGGAAGAAGAATCAGAACCGGAGGAGGAAATAGAACCGGTGGGGGAAATAATAAAACGGTTAAGTAAAAGAAAATCCTCAACCAACCGACCAAGGTTAACTATGGTCAATGGTGTTTCCACCAAGGAAGCAAAATATTGGGAGGATTACCAATTCTCCGATGAATCGGATTCCGACGAGAATTCCGATGATGTTATAGAAATTACCCCAACTGAATTTAAAAAGGCAAAAGAAAATAATAAGGGAAAGGGCATAAAAATAGAGAAATCTAATTCCAACCCCGATGAACTTTATATGTATCGTCAACCCCCGAAGTCTTTAAGTTGTAACAATGACCCGGGAACCTCTAAACCACCAGGTTTTTCTAAACCAATGTAGAAAATGACGGCTCGTATTAGGGGAACATCATATATCCCTAGAAACTTGGCAAAACGAACCAAAACCGAAGAAAAAGAAACAAGCGAGTCGAAATAAGATAGTTGTATTCGTGTGGTGTAATATATGTAATATAGTGTGCTTATGCTTTATGATATATGTAAAAATTGCTTGTATTAATAAGTATTTTTTTTATGAATCTAACTCTTGTCTATTTTACAGTATAAAAACACAAAATGGATAGACAACCCAATATTTTAAGAGACCTACCCGGAGACATGATTGATGAAATCTTGTCTAGAGTCGGTCAGAATTCTTCGGCACAACTATTTAAGGCGAGATCAGTTTGTAAGAAATTCGAAGAACGTTCCAAGAATGCCTTGGTTTATAAAAGGCTTTCATTCGAAAGATGGGGGATATCACATTGGGAAATCCATAAGTTACGATGTGTTTACTTTGACGCATATATTGCGGGGAACCCAAATGCTATTTTACGCAATGGGTTAAAAAATTATTTTGACTCAATATATCTGAATATTGGGCTTCGTGATTTAGAAAAAGCGGCTAACATGCAACATAAAGAAGCATGTTATGCTTACGGATTAGTAATGTTCGCTTCTCACCAAAGTGAGAACAAGAACATCGGGCTACAACTATTAAACAAAACGTTCCCACAAGTGACGGAGTTGGTAATTGGGGTAAGAAATGAGGTTTTTAGATTGTTACGGGACTGTTGGACATTACGTAACCCTCGTCCCTTTGATGACGTTACAACACGCTGTCTTATCAACGGCCATAACGGTTATGTTCCACAAGACCAAGGATGGGAAGTAATCCTAGTAAAACCAGAATGCATGACTTGTTTCTGGACGTATGAATTACGTGTCTTTATTGCCTTTGTTGAACGACTTGTGTACTAGCTAGAATTATCTTCACAACCATCTTGTATCAAATTTATTGTGTGCTATATTTCATGCTATATGTAAAATAAGCGGTATTGTAAGTTTGTAAAATATTGTGTAAAAGTTTGAACGCGAAATATTATTATAATCAGTTTTTCATATAGAATTGTAGTAGTTGAATTGTATATTAGCTACTAAGTATGAACTTAACGGGTAGGTACTACCCAAATTTAAACTTATAAAACGCTAATATGAATAAAAAACTTTTATAAATGAGTTCATATTATGCTACGAAATACTATTAACTACTCTTAATATTCTGTATGATTAACTTGTTCCATTTGACTATTTTGAAGGAAATGGCACCGACTACTCGACACACCGTGAATATGAATGAAGAGGAATTCCGTACTTTTCTAGCTTCAAACATAGCCGCAGTACAGGCTGCGCTACATACCAATAATAACCTTGGATCTAGCAGTACAGGAAATCGTGTAGGATGCACCTACAAAGAATTCACTGCCTGCAAACCTTCGGAATTTGATGGAACCGAAGGACCGATCGGATTGAAACGGTGGACAGAGAAGGTCGAATCGGTGTTTGCCATAAGTAAGTGTACTGAAGAGGACAAAGTGAAGTACGCTACGCATACCTTCACAGGTTCTGCGTTAACATGGTGGAATACCTATCTAGAGCAAGTGGGACAAGATGATGCGTACGCACTACCGTGGTCAGCATTCAAGCACTTGATGAACGAGAAGTATCGTCCCAGAACCGAGGTCAATAAGCTCAAGACAGAACTTAGAGGGTTACGAACCCAAGGATTTGATATTACCACGTACGAAAGACGATTCACAGAATTGTGCCTATTGTGTCCGGGAGCATTCGAAAATGAGGAAGAGAAGATCGACGTGTTTGTGAAAGGATTACTGGAAAGAATCCAAGAAGATATAAGTTCACACGAGCCCGCCTCCATACAAAAGGCATGTAGAATGGCTCACAAACTAGTGAACCAGATTGAAGAAAGAATTAAAGAACAGACTGCTGAAGAGGCCAATGTGAAGAAAGTCAAAAGAAAGTGGGAGGAAAACAGTGATAAGAATCACCAATACAACAACAACAGCAATTACAACAATAATCGCAACAACTATCCCAACAATCGCAACATCAATCGCAACTACAACAAACGGCCCAACAACAACAACAACAACAACAACAAGAACAACAACAACAACAACAACAACAACAACAACAACAACAACAACAACAACAACAACAGCAGCAGCAACAATCATCCCAACAACAATAATAACCGCAACAACAACAACAACAATCAGAAGCAGCTATGCCAAAGGTGTGAAAAGTATCACTCGGGGTTCTGCACCAAATTTTGCAACAAGTGTAAAAGAAATGGTCATAACGCGGCGAAGTGTGAGGTCTACGGACCAGGGGTTAACAGAACGAAAGGAACAAATGGTGTCGGAACGAGTAATGGCGAAGCAAGTAGTGTCGGAGCAAGTTATGCGAATATAGTTTGTTATAAATGTGGAAAACCGGGCCACATTATTAGAAATTGCCCGAACCAGGAGAACACAAATGGACAAGGCCGCAGAAGAGTTTTCAATATTAATGCGGCAGAGGCACAGGAAGACCCGGAGCTTGTTACGGGTACGTTTCTTATTGACAATAAATCTGCTTACGTTTTATTTGATTCGGGTGCGGATAGAAGTTATATGAGTAGAGATTTTTGTGCTAAATTAAGTTGTCCATTGACGCCTTTGGATAGTAAATTTTTACTCGAATTAGTAAATGGTAAATTAATTTCAGCAGATAATATATGTCGGAATCGAGAAATTAAACTGGTTAGCGAAACATTTAAGATTGACTTGATACCAGTGGAGTTAGGGAGTTTTGATGTGATAATCGGTATGGACTGGTTGAAAGAAGTGAAAGCAGAGATCGTTTGTTATAAAAATGCAATTCGCATTATACGAGAAAAAGGAAAACCCTTAATGGTGTACGGAGAAAAGGGCAACACGAAGCTACATCTTATTAGTAATTTGAAGGCACAAAAACTAATAAGAAAAGGTTGCTATGCTGTTCTAGCACACGTCGAGAAAGTACAAACTGAAGAAAAGAGCATCAATGATGTTCCCGTCGCAAAAGAATTTCCCGATGTATTTCCGAAAGAATTACCGGGATTACCCCCACATCGATCCGTTGAATTTCAAATAGATCTTGTACCAGGAGATGCACCAATAGCTCGTGCTCCTTACAGACTCGCACCCAGCGAGATGAAAGAACTGCAAAGCCAATTACAAGAACTTTTAGAGCATGGTTTCATTCGACCAAGCACATTACCGTGGGGAGCTCCTGTTTTGTTTGTCAAGAAGAAAGATGGTACATTCAGGTTGTGTATCAACTACCGAGAGTTGAACAAACTTACCATCAAGAACTGCTACCCACTACCGAGAATCGATGACTTATTTGATCAACTACAAGGCTCATCTGTTTATTCAAAGATTGACTTACGTTCCGGGTATCATCAAATGCGGGTGAAAGAAGATGATATTCCAAAGACTGCTTTCAGAACACGTTACGGTCATTACGAGTTTATGGTCATGCCGTTTGGTTTAACTAATGCACCAGCTGTGTTCATGGACCTTATGAACCGAGTGTGTGGACCATACCTTGAAAAGTTTGTCATTGTTTTCATTGATGACATACTTATTTACTCAAAGAATGACGAAGAACACGGTGAACATTTGAGAAAGGTGTTAGAAGTATTGAGGAAGGAAAAATTGTACGCTAAGTTTTGAAAGTGTGCATTTTGGTTGGAAGAAGTTCAATTCCTCGGTCACATAGTGAACAAAGAAGGTATTAAGGTGGATCCGGTAAAGATAGAAACTGTTGAAAAGTGGGAAACCCCAAAAACTCCGAAACACATACGCCAGTTTTTAGGACTAGCTGGTTACTACAGAAGGTTCATCCAAGACTTTTCCAGAATAGCAAAACCCTTGACTGCATTAACGCATAAAGGGAAGAAATTTGAATGGAATGATGAACAAGAGAAAGCGTTTCAGTTATTGAAGAAAAAGCTAACTACGGCACCTATATTGTCATTGCCTGAAGGGAATGATGATTTTGTGATTTATTGTGACGCATCAAAGCAAGGTCTCGGTTGTGTATTAATGCAACGAACGAAGGTGATTGCTTATGCGTCTAGACAATTGAAGATTCACGAACAAAATTATACGACGCATGATTTGGAATTAGGCGCGGTTGTTTTTGCATTAAAGACTTGGAGGCACTACTTATATGGGGTCAAAAGTATTATATATACCGACCACAAAAGTCTTCAACACATATTTAATCAGAAACAACTGAATATGAGGCAGCGTAGATGGATTGAATTGTTGAATGATTACGATTTTGAGATTCGTTACCACCCGGGGAAGGCAAATGTGGTAGCCGATGCCTTGAGCAGGAAGGACAGAGAACCCATTCAAGTAAAATCTATGAATATAATGATTCATAATAACCTTACTACTCAAATAAAGGAGGCGCAACAAGGAGTTTTAAAAGAGGGAAATTTAAAGGATGAAATACCCAAAGGATCGGAGAAGCATCTTAATATTCGGGAAGACGGAACCCGGTATAGGGCTGAAAGGATTTGGGTACCAAAATTTGGAGATATGAGAGAAATGGTACTTAGAGAAGCTCATAAAACCAGATACTCAATACATCCTGGAACGGGGAAGATGTACAAGGATCTCAAGAAACATTTTTGGTGGCCGGGTATGAAAGCCGATGTTGCTAAATACGTAGGAGAATGTTTGACGTGTTCTAAGGTCAAAGCTAAGCATCAGAAACCATCAGGTCTACTTCAACAACTCGAAATCCCGGAATGGAAATGGGAAAACATTACCATGGATTTCATCACTAAATTGCCAAGGACTGCAAGTGGTTTTGATACTATTTGGGTAATAGTTGATCGTCTCACCAAATCAGCACACTTCCTGCCAATAAGAGAAGATGACAAGATGGAGAAGTTAGCACGATTGTATTTGAAGGAAGTCGTCTCCAGACATGGAATACCAATCTCTATTATCTCTGATAGGGATGGCAGATTTATTTCAAGATTCTGGCAGACATTACAGCAAGCATTAGGAACTCGTCTAGACATGAGTACTGCCTACCATCCACAAACTGATGGGCAGAGCGAAAGGACGCTACAAACGCTTGAAGACATGCTACGATCATGTGTTATTGATTTCAGAAACAGTTGGGATCGACATCTACCGTTAGCAGAATTTTCCTACAACAACAGCTACCATTCAAGCATTGAGATGGCGCCATTTGAAGCACTTTATGGTAGAAAGTGCAGGTCTCCGATTTGTTAGAGTGAAGTGGGGGATAGACAGATTACGGGTCCGAAGATTATACAAGAAACTACCGAGAAGATCATCCAAATTCAACAACGGTTGAAAACCGCCCAAAGTCGACAAAAGAGCTACGCTGACATTAAAAGAAAAGATATAGAATTTGAAATTGGAGAGATGGTCATGCTTAAAGTTGCACCTTGGAAAGGCGTTGTTCGATTTGGTAAACGAGGGAAATTAAATCCAAGGTATATTGGACCATTCAAGATTATTGATCGTGTCGGACCAGTAGCTTACCGACTTGAGTTACCTCAACAACTCGCGGCTGTACATAACACTTTCCACGTCTTGAATTTGAAGAAATGTTTTGCTAAAGAAGATCTCACTATTCCGTTAGATGAAATCCAAATCAACGAAAAACTTCAATTCATCGAAGAACCCATCGAAATAATGGATCGTGAGGTTAAAAGACTTAAGCAAAATAAGATACCAATTGTTAAGGTTCGATGGAATGCTCATAGAGGACCCGAGTTCACCTGGGAGCGTGAAGATCAGATGAAGAAGAAATACCCGCATCTATTTTCAGAAGATTCGTCAACACCTTCAACAGCTTAAAATTTCGGGACGAAATTTATTTAACGGGTAGGTACTGTAGTGACCCGAACTTTTCCATGTATATATATATTAATTGAGATTGATATTTACATGATTAAATGTTTCCAACATGTTAAGCAATCAAACTTGTTAAGACTTGATTAATTGAAATATGTTTCATATAGACAATTGACCACCCAAGTTGACCGGTGATTCACGAACGTTAAAACTTGTAAAAACTATATGATGACATATATATGGATATATATATAGTTAACATGATACTATGATAAGTAAACATATCATTAAGTATATTAACAATGAACTACATATGTAAAAACAAGACTACTAACTTAATGATTTTTAAACGAGACATATATGTAACGATTATCGTTGTAAAGACATTTAATGTATATATATCATATTAAGAGATATTCATACATGATAATATCATGATAATATAATAATTTAAAATCTCATTTGATATTATAAACATTGGGTTAACAACATTTAACAAGATCGTTAACCTAAAGGTTTCAAAACAACACTTACATGTAACGACTAACGATGACTTAACGACTCAGTTAAAATGTATATACATGTAGTGTTTTAATATGTATTTATACACTTTTGAAAGACTTAAATACACTTATCAAAATACTTCTACTTAACAAAAATGCTTACAATTACATCCTCGTTCAGTTTCATCAACAATTCTACTCGTATGCACCTGTATTCGTACTCGTACAATACACAGCTTTTAGATATATGTACTATTGGTATATACACTCCAATGATCAGCTCTTAGCAGCCCATGTGAGTCACCTAACACATATGGGAACCATCATTTGGCAACTAGCATGAAATATCTCATAAAATTACAAAAATATGAGTAATCATTCATGACTTATTTACATGAAAACAAAATTACATATCCTTTATATCTAATCCATACACCAACGACCAAAAACACCTACAAACACTTTCATTCTTAAATTTTCTTCATCTAATTGATCTCTCTCAAGTTCTATCTTCAAGTTCTAAGTGTTCTTCATATATTCTACAAGTTCTAGTTACATAAAATCAAGAATACTTTCAAGTTTGCTAGCTCACTTCCAATCTTGTAAGGTGATCATCCAACCTCAAGAAATCTTTGTTTCTTACAGTAGGTTATCATTCTAATACAAGGTAATTATCATATTCAAACTTTGGTTCAATTTCTATAACTATAACAATCTTATTTCAAGTGATGATCTTACTTGAACTTGTTTTCGTGTCATGATTCTGCTTCAAGAACTTCGAGCCATCCAAGGATCCGTTGAAGCTAGATCCATTTTTATTTTTTCCAGTAGGTTTATCCAAGGAACTTAAGGTAGTAATGATGTTCATAACATCATTCGATTCATACATATAAAGCTATCTTATTCGAAGGTTTAAACTTGTAATCACTAGAACATAGTTTAGTTAATTCTAAACTTGTTCGCAAACAAAAGTTAATCCTTCTAACTTGACTTTTAAAATCAACTAAACACATGTTCTATATCTATATGATATGCTAACTTAATGATTTAAAACCTGGAAACACGAAAAACACCGTAAAACCGGATTTAAGCCGTCGTAGTAACACCGCGGGCTGTTTTGGGTTAGTTAATTAAAAACTATGATAAACTTTGATTTAAAAGTTGTTATTCTGAGAAAATGATTTTTATTATGAACATGAAACTATATCCAAAAATTATGGTTAAACTCAAAGTGGAAGTATGTTTTCTAAAATGGTCATCTAGACGTCGTTCTTTCGACTGAAATGACTACCTTTACAAAAATGACTTGTAACTTATTTTTCCGACTATAAACCTATACTTTTTCTGTTTAGATTCATAAAATAGAGTTCAATATGAAACCATAGCAATTTGATTCACTCAAAACGGATTTAAATGAAGAAGTTATGGGTAAAACAAGATTGGATAATTTTTCTCATTTTAGCTACGTGAAAATTGGTAACAAATCTATTCCAACCATAACTTAATCAACTTGTATTGTATATTATGTAATATTGAGGTACCCTAGACACGTATACAATGTTTTGACCTATCATGTCGACATATCTATATATATTTCGGAACAACCATAGACACTCTATATGTGAATGTTGGAGTTAGCTATACAGGGTTGAGGTTGATTCCAAAATATATATAGTTCGAGTTGTGATCAATACTGAGATACGTATACACTGGGTCGTGGATTGATTCAAGATAATATTTATCGATTTATTTCTGGTCATCTAACTGTGGACAACTAGTTGTAGGTTACTAACGAGGACAGCTGACTTAATAAACTTAAAACATCAAAATATATTAAAAGTGTTGTAAATATATTTTGAACATACTTTGATGTATATGTATATATTGTTGTAGGTTCGTGAATCAACCAGTGGCCAAGTCTTACTTCCCGACGAAGTAAAAATCTGTGAAAGTGAGTTATAGTCCCACTTTTAAAATCTAATATTTTTGGGATGAGAATACATGCAGGTTTTATAAATGATTTACAAAATAGACACAAGTACGTGAAACTACATTCTATGGTTGAATTATCGAAATCGAATATGCCCCTTTTTATTAAGTCTGGTAATCTAAGAATTAGGGAACAGATACCCTAATTGACGCGAATCCTAAAGATAGATCTATTGGGCCTAACAAACCCCATCCAAAGTACCGGATGCTTTAGTACTTTGAAATTTATATCATATCCGAAGGGTGTCCCGGAATGATGGGGATATTCTTATATATATGCATCTTGTTAATGTCGGTTACCAGGTGTTCACCATATGAATGATTTTTATCTCTATGTATGGGATATGTATTGAAACATGAAATCTTGTAGTCTATTATTATGATTTGATATATATAGGTTAAACCTATAACTCACTAACATTTTTGTTGACGTTTTAAGCATGTTTATTCTCAGGTGATTATTAAGAGCTTCCGCTGTCGTATACTTAAATAAGGACGAGATTTGGAGTCCATGCTTGTATGATATTGTGTAAAAACCGCATTCAAGAAACTTATTTTGTTGTAACATATTTGTATAGTAAACCATTATGTAATGGTCGTGTGTAAACAGGATATTTTAGATTATCATTATTTGATAATCTACGTTAAGCTTTTTAAACCTTTATTGATGAAATAAAGGTTATGGTTTGTTTTAAAATGAATGCAGTCTTTGAAAAACGTCTCATATAGAGGTCAAAACCTCGCAACGAAATCAATTAATATGGAACGTTTTTAATCAATAAGAACGGGACATTTCAGCTGGTGCGTTAGTCAATCCAAACAGCATAACCATAAACTCGTAATGACCATAACGCGTTCTAAAAGCAGTTTTTGGAATATCATCCTCCTTTACTCGCAATTGATGATATCCAGAACGTAAATCGATCTTCGAATAAACCGACGAGCCTTGTAGTTGATCAAATAAGTCGTCAATTCTCGGCAGTGGATAACGGTTTTTGATGGTAAGTTTGTTCAACTCTCTGTAGTCAATACACAACCTAAATGTACCATCCTTCTTCTTGACAAACTAAACAGGAGATCCCCATGGTGATGTGCTTGGTCGAATGAAACCACGTTCTAATAGTTCTTGCAGTTGGCTTTGCAGTTCTTTCATCTCGCTGGGTGTGAGTCTATAAGGAGCACGAGCTATTGGTGCAGCTCCTGGTACAAGATCTAGTTGAAATTCAACAGATCGATGTGGAGGTAGTCTTGGTAATTCTTTCGGAAATACATCGGGAAATTCTTTTGCGATGGGAACATCATTGATGCTATTTTCTTCAGTTTGTACTTTCTCGACGTGTGCTAGAACAGCATAGCAACCTTTTCTTATTAGTTTTTGTGCCTTCAAATTACTAATAAGATGTAGCTTCATGTTGCCCTTTTCTCCGTACACCATTAAGGGTTCTCCTTCTTCTCGTACAATGCGAATTGCATTTTTATAACATACAATCTCTGCTTTCACCTTCTTCAGCCAGTCCATGCCAACTATTACATCAAAACTCCCTAACTCTACTGGTATCAAATCAATCTTAAATATTTTGCTACCCAGTTTAATTTCTCGATTCCGGCATATATTATCTGCTGAAATTAATTTACCGTTTGCTAATTCGAGTAAAAATTTACTATCCAACGGCGTCAATGGACAACTTAATTTAGCACAAAAATCTCTACTCATATAGCTTCTATCCGCACCCGAATCAAATAAAACGTAAGCAGATTTATTGTCAATAAGAAACGTACCCGTAACAAGCTTCGGGTCTTCCTGTGCCTCTGCCGCATTAATATTGAAAACTCTTCCGCGGCCTTGTCCATTCGTGTTCTCCTGGTTCGGGCAATTTCTAATAATGTGGCCCGGTTTTCCACATTTATAACAAACTACATTGGCGCCATTACTCGTTCTGACACCATTTGTTCCTTTCGTTCTGTTAACCCCTGGTCCGTAGACCTCACACTTAGCCGCGCTATGACCATTTCTTTTACACTTGTTGCAAAATTTGGTGCAGAACCCCGAGTGATACTTTTCACACCTTTGGCATAGCTGCTTCTGATTGTTGTTGTTGTTGCGGTTGTTATTGTTGTTGGGATGATTGTTGTAGTTGCTGTTGTTGTTGTTGTTGTTGTTGGACCGTTTGTTGTAGTTGCGATTGATGTTGCGATTGTTGGGATAATTGTTGCGATTATTATTGTAATTGCTGTTGTTGTTGTATTGGTAATTCTTATCACCGTTTTCCTCCCACTTTCCTTTGACTTGCTTCACATTGGCCTCTTCAGCCGTCTGTTCTTTAATTCTTTCCTCAATCTGGTTCACTAGTTTGTGAGCCATTCTACATGCCTGTTGTATGGAGGCGGGCTCGTGTGAACTTATATCTTCATGGATTCTTTTCGGTAATCCTTTCACAAATGCGTCGATCTTCTCTTCCTCATCTTCGAACGCTCCCGGACACAATAGGCACAATTCTGTGAATCGTCTTTCGTACGTGGTAATATCAAATCCTTGGGTTCGTAACCCTCTAAGTTCTGTCTTGAGCTTATTGACCTCGGTTCTGGGACTGTACTTCTCGTTCATTAAGTGCTTGAATGCTGACCACGGTAGTGCATACGCATCATCTTGTCCCACTTGCTCTAGATAGGTATTCCACCATATTAATGCAGAACCTGTGAAGGTATGCGTAGCGTACTTCACTTTGTCCTCTTCAGTACACTTACTTATGGAAAACACCGATTCGACCTTCTCGGTCCACCGTTTCAATCCGATCGGTCCTTCGGTTCCATCAAATTCCAAAGGTTTGCAGGCAGTGAATTCTTTGTAGGTGCATCCTACACGATTTCCTGTACTGCTAGATCAAAGGTTATTATTGGTATGTAGCGCAGCCTGTACTGCGGCTATGTTTGAAGCTAGAAAAGTACAGAATTCCTCTTCATTCATATTCACGGTGTGTCAAGTAGTCGGTGCCATTTCCTTCAAAATAGTCAAATGGAACAAGTTAATCATACAGAATATTAAGAGTAGTTAATAGTATTTCGTAGCATAATATGAACTCATTTATAAAAGCTTTTTCTTCATATTAGCGTTTTATAAGTTTAAATTCGGGTAGTACCTACCCGTTAAGTTCATACTTAGTAGCTAATATACAATTCAACTACTACAATTCTATATGAAAAACTGATTATAATAATATTTCGCGTTCAAACTTTTATACAATATTTTACAAACTTACAATACCGCTTATTTTACATAAAGTATGAAATATAGCACACAATAACTTTGATACAAGATAGTTGTGAAGATAATTCTAGCTAGTACACAAGTCGTTCAGCAAAGGCAATAAAGACACGTAATTCATACGTCCAGAAACAAGTCATGCATTCTGGTTTTACTAGGACTACTTCCCATCCTTGGTCTTGTGGAACATAAGCGTTATGGCTGTTGATAAGACAGCGTGTTGTAACGTCGTCAAAGGGACGAGGGTTACGTAATGACCAACCATCTCGTAATGACCTAAAAATCTCATTTCTTACCCCAATTACTGACTCCGTCACTTGTGGGAACGTTTTGTTTAATAGTTGTAGCCCGATGTTCTTTTTCTCACTTTGGTGAGAAGCGAACATTACTAACCCGTAAGCATAGCATGCTTCTTTATGTTGCATGTTAGCCGCTTTTTTTAAATCATGAAGTCCTATATTCGGATACATTGAGTAAAAATAATTTCTTAACCCGTTACGTAAAATAGCATTTGGGTTCCCCGCAATATATGCGTCAAAGTAAACACATTGTAACTTATGGGTTTCCCGATGTGATATCCCGCATCTTTCAAACGAAAGTCTCTTATTAACCAAGACATGCTTGGAACGTTCTTCGAATGTCTTACAAACTGATTTCGCCGTAAATAGTTGTGCCGAAGAATTCTGACCGACTCTAGACAAGATTTCATCAATCGTGTCTCCGGGTAGGTCTCTTAAAATATTGGGTTGTCTATCCATTTTGTGTTTTTATACTGTAAAATAGACAAGAGTTAGATTCATAAAAAAAAAATACTTATTAATACAAGCAATTTTTACATATATCATAAAGCATAAGCACACTATATTACATATATTACACCACACGAATACAACTATCTTATTGCGACTCGCTCGTTTCTTCTTCTTCGGTTTTGGTTCGTTTTGCCAAGTTTCTAGGGATATATGATGTTCCCCTAATACGAGCTGTCGTTTTCCACAACGGTTTAGAAAAACCAGGTGGTTTAGAGGTTCCCAGGTCATTGTTACAACTTAAAGGCTTCGGGGGTTGACAATACATATAAAGTTCATCGGGGTTGGAATTAGATTTCTCTATCTTTATGCCCTTTCCCTTATTATTTTCTTTTGCCTTTTTAAATTCTGTTGGGGTAATTTCTATAACATCATCGGAATTCTCGTCGGAATCCGATTCATCGGAGAATTGGTAATCCTCCCAATATTTTGCTTCCTTGGCGGAAACACCATTGACCATAATTAACCTTGGTCGGTTGGTTGAGGATTTTCTTTTACTTAACCGTTTTATTATTTCCCCCACCGGTTCTATTTCCTCCTCCGGTTCCTCCTCTTCCGGTTCTGATTCTTCTTCCGGTTCTTCTTCGGGAACTTGTGAATCAGTCCAATATATATTCGACTCTTCGTTATTATTAGGTGAGTCAATGGGATTTGTGCTAGAGGTAGACATCTATCACACAATATCAAACATGTTAAGAGATTAATATATCACATAATATATACATGTTAATAATATATAGTTTCCAACAAAAATGTTAAGCAATCATTTTTAAAGAAAACACGGTCGAAGTCCAGACTCACTAATGCATCCTAACAAACTCGATAAGACACACTAATGTAAATTTATGGTTCTCTAAGACCAACGCTCGGATACCAACTGAAATGTCCCGTTCTTATTGATTAAAAACGTTCCATATTAATTGATTTCGTTGCGAGGTTTTGACCACTATATGAGACATTTTTCAAAGACTGCATTCATTTTTAAAAAAACCATAACCTTTATTTCATAAATAAAGGTTTAAAAAGCTTTACGTAGATTATCAAATAATGATAATCTAAAATATCCTGTTTACACACGACCATTACATAATGGTTTACAATACAAATATGTTACATCGAAATCAGTTTCTTGAATGCAGTTTTTACACAATATCATACAAACATGGACTCCAAATCTTGTCCTTATTTTAGTATGCAACAGCAGAAGCTCTTAGTATTCACCTGAGAATAAACATGCTTTAAACGTCAACAAAAATGTTGGTGAGTTATAGGTTTAACCTATATATATATATCAAATCGTAACAATAGACCACAAGATTTCATATTTCAATACACATCCCATACATAGAGATAAAAATCATTCATATGGTGAACACCTGGTAACCGACATTAACAAGATGCATATATAAGAATATCCCCATCATTCTGGGACACCCTTCGAATATGATATAAATTTCAAAGTACTAAAGCATCCGGTACTTTGGATGGGGTTTGTTAGGCCCAATAGATCTATCTTTAGAATTCGCGTCAATTAGGGTGTCTGTTCCCTAATTCTTAGATTACCAGACTTAATAAAAAGGGGCATATTCGATTTTGATAATTCAACCATAGAATGTAGTTTCACGTACTTGTGTCTATTTTGTAAATCATTTATAAAACCTGCATGTATTCTCATCCCAAAAATATTAGATTTTAAAAGTGGGACTATAACTCACTTTCACAGATTTTTACTTCATCAGGAAGTAAGACTTGGCCACTGGTTGATTCACGAACCTATAACAATATATACATATATATCAAAGTATGTTCAAAATATATTTACAACACTTTTAATATATTTTGATGTTTTAAGTTTATTAAGTCAGCTGTCTTCGTTAGTAACCTACAACTAGTTGTCCACAGTTAGATGTACAGAAATAAATCGATAAATATTATCTTGAATCAATCCACGACCCAGTGTATACGTATCTCAGTATTGATCACAACTCAAACTATATATATTTTGGAATCAACCTCAACCCTGTATAGCTAACTCCAACATTCACATATAGAGTGTCTATGGTTGTTCCGAAATATATATAGATGTGTCGACATGATAGGTCGAAACATTGTATACGTGTCTATGGTATCTCAAGATTACATAATATACAATACAAGTTGATTAAGTTATGGTTGGAATAGATTTGTTACCAATTTTCACGTAGCTAAAATGAGAAAAATTATCCAATCTTGTTTTACCCATAACTTGTTCATTTTAAATCCGTTTTGAGTGAATCAAATTGCTATGGTTTCATATTGAACTCTATTTTATGAATCTAAACAGAAAAAGTATAGGTTTAAAGTTGGAAAAATAAGTTACAAGTCATTTTTGTAAAGGTAGTCATTTCAGTCGAAAGAACGACGTCTAGATGACCATTTTAGAAAACATACTTCCACTTTGAGTTTAACCATAATTTTTGAATATAGTTTCATGTTCATAATAAAAATCATTTTCCCAGAATAACAACTTTTAAATCAAAGTTTATCATAGTTTTTAATTAACTAACCCAAAACAGCTCGCGGTGTTACTACGACGGCGTAAATCCGGTTTTACGGTGTTTTTCGTGTTTCCAGGTTTTAAATCATTAAGTTAGCATATCATATAGATATAGAACATGTGTTTAGTTGATTTTAAAAGTCAAGTTAGAAGGATTAACTTTTATTTGCGAACAAGTTTAGAATTAACTAAACTATGTTCTAGTGATTACAAGTTTAAACCTTCGAATAAGATAGCTTTATATGTATGAATCGAATGATGTTATGAACATCATTACTATCTCAAGTTCCTTGGATAAACCTATTAAAAATGAGAAAAATAGATCTAGCTTCAAAGGATCCTTGGATGGATTGAAAGTTCTTGAAGCAGAATCATGACACGAAAACAATTTCAAGTAAGATTTCTACTCGAAATAAGATTGTTATAGTTATAAAAATTGAATTAAAGTTTGAATATGATTATTACCTTGTATTAGAAAGATAACCTACTGTAAGTAAAAAAGGTTTCTTGATCTTGGATGATTACTTGGAATGGATTTAGAAAACTTGGAAGTAAACTTGCAATCTTGGAAGTATTCTTGCTTTTATGAAACTAGAACTTTTGGAATTTATGAAGAACACTTAGAACTTGAAGATAGAACTTGAGAGAGATCAATTAGATGAAGAAAATTGAAGAATGAAAGTGTTTGTAGGTGTTTTTGGTTGTTGGTGTATGGATTAGATATAAAGGATATGTAATTTTATTTTCATGTAAATAAGTCATGAATGATTACTCATATTTTTGTAATTTTATGAGATATTTCATGCTAGTTGCCAAATGATGGTTCCCACATGTGTTAGGTGACTCACATGGGCTGCTAAGAGCTGATCATTGGAGTGTATATACCAATAGTACATACATCTAAAAGCTGTGAATTGTACGAGTACGAATACGGGTGCATACGAGTAGAATTGTTGATGAATTTGAACGAGGATGTAATTGTAAGCTGTGATGACCCGGAAAATTTTGACTTATTTAAACCAATTCTCTATATGATTTAATATTTTCGACATGATAAGCAATGAATTTTGAAACTTTTGAAAATGATTTTTTTATATATAACGGTTGACCACCCTGTTTGTCCAACGATTTACGAACGTCATAACATGTATTATATACATATTTTAATAAATATAAGAGTTTTCGATATATATGGAATCATGCGAATAATATTTATATACGAAATAATTAAAAATTTACTATTAAACGATGCTATTTCAAATTAAAATTTTTACGTATTAAGTCATTTTATTTTTATGATATAATTTTTGTATTTTTTTTAAGAAACAAAGTTAAATTAATAATGTACAATTTGTAAAGCACAACGTACAACGTGTAGCTTAAATAGTTGAATTTAAATTAATTCATTTACTATTCACATGAAAACGACATGATAGAAATTATTAATTATAAGTTACATAGAATACCCCTGAAGTATTTAATAAATACGACTTTTTAAAATTTTAAATTCAATTTACGATTATCATATATGTCGACGAGGTACACGATAAAACATTGTGAGCTGTAAAACCAATCCATGTGATCGCATGGGAATTGGTCATGGGAGCCATACGATCGCATGGTGACAGATCCCAGTAAACATCTATAAATTTTGACGATTTTTGTTGATTTGTTGCACAATTACTCCCTCTGTTATATTATTATTATTATTATTATTATTATTATTATTATTATTATTATTATTATTATTATTATTATTATTATTATTATTATTATTATTAAGATTAATATTATTATTAATCTTATTATTATTAGTATTATTAATAATTAGTATTATACATAAAATACTACGACGAGGTTATGAGCGTGTCACTTTCAAAAATGGGTTTTCGAGCGGGATAGAGCTAAGGAAAATATGAGTTATTACTAAGGAGGTTATGGGTATTGTTCAAGGGTTTTGTTTGCAAGTCAAAACTAGTGTTTATCATCTCCGTTACGTCTACGTACTTTCCTACAAAATTGAATCTCAATATTGATATGTAAGTACTTATATTTTATCTTTTACATAATAATTGTGTATCCATGTCTAGTGCTCGAGTATATATATATATTTATGCATGCTTGTATGCTAAATTTTGTCGCTAAACAGTTTATAATAAATCACGAATTTAATACATATATTACTGGAAAAAGGTATATGATATACATGTTTTTGGAAAGCTAGCGAAAAATCAATAACTTTTCATTTAGATATCGAATAGTTTCGATGAACGGATTAAAAGATATAAGCAACTGAATTATGATTGACATTAATTGAAATTGCTTTTGAATCTACAATTAAGATTTAAACAACTTGTTTACGAGATTTATAAAATGGAAATATTACCAACCGAGTAAATGAATCCTTATATAAGGCACGTCTCGTTTTGTTAAACTAAAGTCAGAATGACTTTTTGAAATGACTTTTGATAAATTTTTGTATGTCGATCTCGAGCATTAGGGTTGTGATACACTATGACCATACCTAGCTTGATAGACATTTATTGACCAACATATGTTCTCTAGGTTGAGATCTACGATTATTTGATATTTCGGGTTTCGGTCACATTACGATGAACAACTTTATGTGCTGCTAAGGTGAGTTTCATTTGCTCCCTTTTTAATTGCTTTTGCAATCTATATTTTTGGGCTGAGAATACATGCACTTTATTTTAAACGCAATGGATACAAGTACATACTAAATTCTACACTGAGTTTGAACCGAAAATCCCTTAGCTTTGGTAACTAGTAAATGCCAGTTATAAGAACTGGTGGGCGCGAGTAGTTGTATATGGATCCATAGGGTTTGATATCCCCGTCCGAGCTAGAGCACTAGCCTTTTAACGGACGTATGCTATTTGAGAAGCGTACACGTTGGTTTGCGTGTATTATTAAGATGATTATACAAAGGGTACAAATTTTATATACGTTAAGTTTAGTTACCAGGGTGCTCAATTTCGTAGAATATTTTGATAAACGTTTCTGGATGAAACAACTGAAATCTTGTGATCCATCTTTATATACAGATTATGCGAAACATACAAACTATGAACTCACCAACCTTTCTGTTGACACTTGTTAGCATGTTTATTCTCAGGTTCCCTAGAAGTCTTCCGCTGTTTGCTATTATGATATACAAGCTATGTGCATGGAGTCTTACATGGCATATTTTTCAAGAAAACGTTGCATTCACCAATTCATCACCATGTACCTTATTTTGACTGCATTGTCAACGAAAGTACTATTGTAAACTATTATATACGGTGATTGTCTATATGTAGAAATCATCAGATGTCGAAAACCTTTGATTTAAATATACATTTATGGCGTGCCTTTTCAAAAGAATGCAATGTTTACAAAACGTATCATATAGAGGTCAAATACCTCGCAATGAAATCAATGAATGATGTGTTCGTCCATATGGATTTGGAGCGATCGTCACAGTTGGTATCATAGCGTTGGTCCTAGTGAACCAGGTCTTGCATGAGTGTGTCTAACTGATAGTTGTTAGAATGCATTAGTAAGTCTGGACTTCGACTGTGTCTACATGTCAAAAGTTTTACTTATCATTTCTTGTCAGAAATTACATGCTTATCATTCTTAAGTCTAGACACGTTTACCTGCAATTATTGCATGAATAGTGTGTAGATAAAATTCATATCTCAGCGTATCTGCTAATACATATCTTAGCATATCGGATACTGTAAACTTTTCCTGACATCTTCCGAAAATTTCTCCGTGATTTATGGAATTTGGTATTATATATACATATGTAAATTATGTATTGAAGAATACCAAACTAAATTCTATAATCTAATTCATATCAAAAATAATCTCCCTAATTATACAAGATGGATCCCGTATCTAGTTCAAATTCCTTAAATTCTGACAGCTATTCCGATATGGATATTCACCTGAACTCCAAAGACAGTGTAACCGGAATGGATCAACCAATTAGCCATCATCTATTTTGGATGAATTGGGGATGGGTTCGTAGCCTCCTCAATCATTGGAGAGAAGAACAAGGTGATCCCTTCCATCCACCACATTGCCCTCTTGGCGAAGAACCTGAAGCACTTACCGTCGAACCTGTTCGTAATACCATTTTCTCTCTCATTTTCATCGTATCTAGTCATGATTATATACTATCTCACATTCTAAATCTTATTCGTCCGCTCGTCCGAACCGACAATCATCCCGGTGTAGTAGAAGAAGTTAACAAGCTTCGTGCTCGAGTGGTGACTTTAGAGAATATGGTACAAAGGTTACAAGCACCAGCAGCATCACCAGCATCAACAGTACCACCATCATCAACGTCAACAGTATCATTACCACCACCAACAACAACATCCGCATCGCACACCTCAACATCACAATCTGTACCTCGAACATCAACGTTATACGCACCATAGATACCAAGGAATACCAACAACAACAAACGATGAAGTATTGATTCATAACTTCATCGAAGAAATATTCTGCAGAGAATATGTAGCTTCTAAAAGTTTTAGAGATTATATATTCTAGTCCTAGTCAAAAACCAGATGAGATTAATATTATGTTAACTCATTAAATCCATGATTACATCTAAAGAAAATATATATGTAGGTATATTTTCATAAAGATTGTAATTAAGAAAATTCTTTTGTATAAACTGTTAATGGTGAGAATATTTTAACGGGTAGGTAATACCCGAGATATATATAAATTCACAATTAACATGTTACATTTTTCGATTCTGATTCAACCAATCATCAACTACTTTCATAACGAGAAACATTCTTTCATAGAAATCAAAACAACCATACTCATTCAAAATCAATTACATATTCTGATTTTAACATATCAGAATCCAAGTCGAGATATACCCGATATCATCACTTTTAGATCCCTACATCTTTCAAAGCTATACTTTGATTTCAAAACTGTGCTATAACATCATATGTATATTAACGATCACAATATGTGTTCAAACCGTCCGAAATTTCTGAAAAACACTTCAAACAATGAACCATCGAGATGATGATCCAACCACATGTTACTCAAAGTTATGCACCTGAAAAACTCTCGAAACCAAAGTCATAGTTTAACACGTAATCGTGTCAGACCATTTGGCATTTATTAGCAAAAATAACTTTTCAAACCCTTTTCAACATAGACAGTTTTGTCACAGCTCCAACAAATCAACTTCAATTATTCATTCGAATAAGCCTTATTATAACTTTGATATATAAGTTCGCAATTAATATATTACACTGTACATTCTTCAACTTTGATTCAAAAATTATTAACAATGCTCACAACGATATACAATCGTTTTCATACAAATTCGATTATATATTGACGGATCAGAATCCAAGTCATAACTCTGAACCGATGACATCATTCTTAGATCTCGATATCTTTCAAAGCTATATTTTGACTTCATAACTGTGCAAGATCCTTTAGCGTTGTTTTTACCGAAAATAATCTTGCAATCCTTTTCAAAGTATCCAGTTTTATCACACTTCCAACCAACTTTGACTTTTCATATTAGCCTTATTGTGACTTTGATATATACGTTCTTGTTACTGGGAAACCTTTCATGTTCCACCACATTAGCAGTAAATTTACTAACAACTCCATTGATCTTTGACCTTCCGAAAAATCATAATATTCATTGAAACCCTATCATGTACTCATCCACATCTTGTAACAATAATTGCCATATCAACTACCGGGAATTAGCAATCAGTATTTCGAATATCGCAGCAATTCTACGTCATCAGTTATATATATACATATAATGTCTATCTTCTAGACTTACATACTTCGAATGTGAAGTTTCTGAAAAACATCCCAAACTATGAACTAGTTCTCTGAAATTGAAACAATGCTGATGAAGCAGCAAAAACTGTAAACGACCTTAACAGTCAAAAGTTTAATGATAAAGAATAGTATGGTGGTAAAGCTGAGAAAAAGAGAAGGTTTGGAACTGGAAAACGGATTGAGCAAAGTATGAAGGAGGCTGTGGATAAATCACAAAGACTGAACCTGCCTTCAAAGAATCCAAATGATTCAGTGTCTACTGAAACCATTAGTAAGAACCTTAATTCTTATTCTAAACCTTCACAGACAGATTTTCCGCATCATCCTCTGATATTAGAAATTCTAAGATATCATCGTATCTTCCATTATAAATATCCTCCATATTTCTGAAGATATTTTTTTATAACCATTCTTATCTAAAATCATTCATCTCTTCGCTCTATCTGTGTTACATCATAAAAGAAACTATTTTAGTTTTTAAAATCTGAAAAATTCGAAAAATAGATGTTTTGAAGTAATGTTGGGAATTGAAGCATGGGTTAGTATAATATAATGACACTTGATCAACGTGATTATATTACAGTAAGTCATGATGAGTTTCTAGTGGAACGTGATAAAGGTTCATAGATCACACCCTCATCATGAACCATGTTACATAACTCTTTCATTCTATTTAACCTCTAAACATATCAAGAAAATATTTTTCTTGATGATTCGGTTTTTTCGAGGTATTATGGTAATTTGACAAGTCAGATTGTGCCATTACCGTTTCTTTCTTATAATATTAATTATGTTCATTTCAAAATCCATACCTACGAATTTTGAACCATTATTCGCTTGACTTAAAGTCGGGAAGAGAAAACGAAAGCATGAAGCTCCGAAATATAAAGGAGAATATAAGCCCGATAACAACCCCGAAATTACAAACCGTGTATATCAATGCGTATAGCAATATAAAGACACGGGAGAATGAAAAACACTATAACCCCAAGGTAATAGTAGAAGAAAATAACTTCCTCTGGTTGCAGATGAAAAAGAAGAATGAAGGATACGATAGCCAGGAAAATATCAAGAATCAGAACTTGATTAAGCATTTTCACAATCTATTGGGATGTATGAAATAAGAAAGAAGATTATAGGAGTGGTGAAAATAAATGAAACGGAAGAGGTCAATTTATAGCGAAATATCAGACATAGCAATCGAGGCAGATTGCGCATTTAATCAAAAAAAAATCTTAATTTCCGCAAATTCCGAAGAATCAAATCTTATTTAGATTAAGAAGATTTTTCTATTCCTTAAATTCCGGAAATCAATCGTTACTACGTCAAGAGATAAGATGCATCTCTATTCTTCATTTCACTCTTTTACGATAACTTCCCTCATACGCTTCGAGTAATTGGATTGTTTTATCCATATTATTCAACGATGATAAAATTCTATTTATCAACTCATATTCGTCATGAAAACATTTTTATTGTTAGCCATGACGACCTCACTCAAATTTCAGGACGAAATTTCTTTAACGGGGAGGTACTGTGATGACCCGGAAAATTTCGACTTATTTAAACCAATTCTCTATATGATTTAATATTTTCGACATGATAAGCAATGAATTTTGAAACTTTTGAAAATGATTTTTTATATATAACGGTTGACCACCCTGTTTGTCCAACGATTCACGAACGTCATAACATGTATTATATACATATTTTAATAAATATAAGAGTTTTCGATATATATGGAATCATGCGAATAATATTTATATACGAAATGATTAAAAATTTACTATTAAACGATGCTATTTCAAATTAAAAAATTTACGTATTAAGTCATTTTATTTTTATGATATAATTTTTGTATTTTTTTAAGAAACAAAGTTAAATTAATAATGTACAATTTGTAAAGCACAACGTACAACGTGTAGCTTAAATAGTTGAATTTAAATTAATTCATTTACTATTCACATGAAAATGACATGATAGAAATTATTAATTATAAGTTACATAGAATACCCCTGAAGTATTCAATAAATACGACTTTTTAAAATTTTAAATTCAATTTACGATTATAATATATGTCGACGAGGTACACGATAAAACATTGTGAGCTGTAAAACCAATCCATGCGATCGCATGGGAATTGGTCATGGGAGCCATGCGATCGCATGGTGACAGATCCCAGCAAACATCTATAAATTTCGACGATTTTTGTTTATTTGTTGCACAATTACTCCCTCTGTTATATTATTATTATTATTATTATTATTATTATTATTATTATTATTATTATTATTATTATTATTATTATTATTATTATTAAGATTAATATTATTATTAATCTTATTATTATTAGTATTATTAATAATTAGTATTATACATAAAATACTACGACGAGGTTATGAGCGTGTCACTTTCAAAAATGGGTTTTCGAGCGGGATAGAGCTAAGGAAAATATGAGTTATTACTAAGGAGGTTATGGCTATTATTCAAGGGTTTTGTTTGCAAGTCAAAACTAGTGTTTATCATCTCCGTTACGTCTACGTACTTTCCTACAATATTGAATCTCAATATTGATATGTAAGTACTTATATTTTATCTTTTACATAATAATTGTGTATCCATGTCTAGTGCTCGAGTATATATATATTTATACATGCTTGTATGCTAAATTTCGTCGCTAAACAGTTTATAATGAATCACGAATTAAATACATATATTACTGGTAAAAGATATATGATATACATGTTTTTGGAAAGCTAGCAAAAAATCAATAACTTTTCATTTAGATATCGAATAGTTTCGATGAACGGATTAAAAGATATAAGCAACTGAATTATGATTGACGTTAATTGAAATTGCTTTTGAATCTACAATTAAGATTTAAACAACTTATTTACGAGATTGATAAAATGGAAATATTACCAACCGAGTAAATGAATACTTATATAAGGCACGTCTCGTTTTGTTGAACTAAAGTCAGAATGACTTTTTGAAATGACTTTTGATAAACTTTTGTTTGTCGATCTCGAGCATTAGGGTTGTGATACACTATGACCAGACCTAGCTTGATAGACATTTATTGACCAACATATGTTCTCTAGGTTGAGATCTACGATTATTTGATATTCTGGGTTTCGGTCACATTACGATGAACAACTTTATGTGCTGCTAAGGAGAGTTTCATTTGCTCCCTTTTTAATTGCTTTTGCAATCTATATTTTTGGGCTGAGAATACATGCACTTTATTTTAAACGCAATGGATACAAGTACATACTAAATTCTACAATGAGTTTGAACCGAAAATCCCTTAGCTTTGGTAACTAGTAACTGCCAGTTATAAGAACTGGTGGGCGCGAGTAGTTGTATATGGATCCATAGGGTTTGATATCCCCGTCCGAGCTAGAGCACTAGCCTTTTAACGGACGTATGCTATTTGAGAAGCGTGCACGTTGGTTTGCGTGTATTATTAAGATGATTATACAAAGGGTACAAATTATATATACGTTAAGTTTAGTTACCAGGGTGCTCAATTTCGTAGAATATTTTGATAAACGTTTCTGGATGAAACAACTGAAATCTTATGATCCATCTTTATATACAGATTATGCTAAACATACAAACTATTAACTCACCAACCTTTGTGTTGACACTTTTTAGCATGTTTATTCTCAGGTTCCCTAGAAGTCTTCCGCTGTTTGCTATTATGATATACAAGCTATGTGCATGGAGTCTTACATGGCTTATTTTTCAAAAAAACGTTGCATTCACCAATTCATCACCATGTACCTTATTTTGACTGCATTGTCAACGAAAGTACTATTGTAAACTATTATATACGGTGATTGTCTATATGTAGAAATCATCAGATGTCGAAAACCTTTAATTTAAATATACATTTATGGTGTGCCTTTTCAAAAGAATGCAATGTTTACAAAATGTATCATATAGAGGTCAAATACCTCGCAATGAAATCAATGAATGATGTGTTCGTCCATATGGATTTGGAGCTATCGTCACATAAGCATTTTTGTTAAGTAGAAGTATTTTGATAAGTGTATTGAAGTCTTTCAAAAGTGTATGAATACATATTAAAACACTACATGTATATACATTTTAACTGAGTCGTTAAGACATCGTTAGTCGTTACATGTAAATGTTGTTTTGAAACCTTTAGGTTAACGATCTTGTTGAATGTTGTTAACCCATTGTTTATTATAACAAATGAGATGTTAAATTGTTATATTATCATGATATTATGATATATAATATATCTTAGTATGATATATATACAGTTAAATGTCGTTACAACGATAATCGTTACATATATGTCTCGTTTCGAAATCATTAAGTTAGTAGTCTTATTTTTACATATGTATTTCATTGTTAATACACTTAATAATATATTTACTTATCATTTAACATAATTAACCAAGTGTATCAATATCTTAATATGATTCATATGTACCTAGTAAGACGTTGTTATAACGATAATCGTTATATATATCGTTTTCGAGTTTCTTAAATTAATAGTCTCATTTTTATGTATATAACTCATTGTTAAAATACCTAATGAGATACATACTTATAATAAAATCATGTTAACTATATATATAACCATATATATGTCATCGTATAGTTTTTACAAGTTTTAACGTTCGTGAATCACCGGTCAACTTGGGTGGTCAATTGTCTATATGAAACCTATTTCAATTAATCAAGTCTTAACAAGTTTGATTGCTTAACATGTTGGAAACACTTAATCATGTAAATAACAATTTCATTTAACATATATATAAACATGGAAAAGTTCGGGTCACTACAAAGAGCTCGATTGGTATTCTCAACTTGTCCGCTCGTTTGGGGATGGTATGAAGTAGAAACTTTATGGAGAACTCCATATCGCTTCAATACCTTCTCCATTTGGGCGTTACAAAAATGAGTACCCCTATCGCTAATTAATGCTTTAGGAGTTCCAAATCGAGAGAATAAGTGCTAAAGGAAAGAAATCACAACTCGTGCATCGTTTGTGGCTAAAGCTTGCGCTTCGGCCCATTTAGACACGTAGTCAATGGCAACGAGTATGTAACTATAATTATGAGATTTCGGAAATGGCCCCATAAAGTCAATTCCCCAAACGTCAAATACTTCACATACTTGGATGCTTTGTTGAGGCATCTCATCTCGTTTGGTGACTTTATCGGCCCTTTGACAAGAATCGCACGATTTACAAATCAGGTGGGCATCTTTGAAGATTGTCGGCCAAAAGAAGCTGGCATCATATACCTTACGCCCCGTGATTTGGGGTCCAAAATGCCCAGCGGTAGGCCCACTATGGCACTCGGTTAAAATTCGCATACACTCTTCACCGGAAACACACCGGCGGATAACCCCATCGGGACAACAACGAAAAAGATAGGGATCCTCCCAGAAATAGTACTTAAGGTCACTAAAGAATTTCTTCCTCTTTTGGTGTGACCACCCTTTTTCCAAGAATTTCCCCACGAGATAATTAGCAATGTCCACGTACCATGGCTCATCCACTTTGTCCATTTTCATGAGATATTCATCAGGAAAATCATCATGGATACTCGACTCATGAAGGACTTCGAGATTTGGATTCTCGAGTCTAGACAAGTGGTCGGCCGCAAGATTCTCGGCACCCTTCTTATCCCGGATCTCGATATCGAATTCTTGCAAAAGCAAGATCCATCTAAGCAGTCGAGGTTTGGCATCCAGTTTGGCGAAAAGGTACTTTAGAGCAGAATGGTTCGTAAAGACAATAGTCTTAGATAAGACTAAGTAGGACCGGAACTTATCGAACGAAAAGACCACCGCAAGGAGCTCTTTTTCAGTGGTATTATAATTCAACTGTGCTCCCTGCAAGGTCTTGCTTGCATAATAGATGGGTCAGAAATGTTTCTCGGCCCTTTGGCCCAAAACAGAGCCAACAGTAAAATCGGATGCATCACACATAACCTTGAACGGAAGGGACCAATTCGGAGCAATTATGATAGGTGCATTGATGAGTTTCTCCTTAAGAAGTTCGAATGCCTTTTGGCACTCTTCGGAGAAGTTACAAGGTGTGTCCTTTTCGAGGAGTTTGTTCATCGGGTTAACGATTTTGGAAAAATCCTTAATGAACCGCCGGTAAAAACCGGCGTGCCCGAGAAAACTACGAACACCCTTAACATCGGTGGGAGGTGGAATGTTCTTAATAGTAGTTACCTTTGCGGGATCCACCTCAATACCGTTCCTAGAAATCTTGTGCCCGAGAACTATGCCCCCTTGTACCATGAAATGGCACTTTTTCTAGTTAAGCAAAAGATTAGATTTCTCACAACTTACCAACATCTGCTCTAAATTAAGAAGGCATGAATCGAAAGTGTCACCGAACACCGAAAATTCATCCATGAACACCTCCATGCAATCTTCTATCATATCATGGAATATGGCCATCATGCACCTTTGAAAAGTGGCCGGAGCATTACAAAGGCCAAAGGGCATGCGACGGTATGAGAATGTGCCATACGGGCACGTGAAAGTGGTTTTATCTTGGTCCTCGGGCGAGATAGGAATTTGAAAATAGCCCGAAAAACCATCAAGAAAACAATAAAAGTTGTTTCCCGCCAACCTCTCTAGCATTTGATCCATGAAAGGTAACGGGAAATGGTCTTTGCGTGTGGCATCATTCAACTTACGATAGTCAATACAAACACGCCACCCCGTGACAGTCCGAGTGGAAATTAACTCATTTTTATCATTTTTATCATTAGGTACACAGTGTACCGGGCTAATCCATGGACTGTCAGAAATCGGGTAAATCAGACCTGCATCGAGGAGCTTAGTGATCTCTTTCTTCATGACATCTTGCATGTGCGGGTTCAACCTCCTTTGACGTTGCACCACAGGTTTGGAGTTATCCTCCATTAGAATTTTGTGGGTGCAATAGGAGGGACTAATACCCTTAATGTCGTGAATTTTCCATGCAATGGCCGGTTTATGGGCCTTTAGCATGGTCACAAGTTCAGTTTTCTGACCTGTAGTAAGAGAAGAAGAAATAATTACCAGGAGCTTAGATTCCTCCTGCAAATAAGCGTATTCCAAATGATCTGGAAGTGGCTTCAATTCTAACTCGGGAGGTTCTTCAATTGAAGACTTCCTTCGGTAATCCACATCACGTTCGAGTTCTTTGAACTCCTCCTCTGTCGGCTCATAGCCATTCTCCATCAAGGCGGTTAAAATATCCACCTCCTCAACCTTCAACTCTTCATCAATTTCAACCAAGGAGCATTCTCCTGGACCCTGTAACTCTGGGAATTCCTGCAAAAACTCAGACTAGACATCCACAGTGTTACGAAAATAACATGTATCATCAGTGTAGGCAGGGTACTTTAAAGCAAGGTCGATTGAGAATGTTGCACTCAAGTCATCTATCCTAAGGGTCAACTTTTGGCCATAAACATCGATGATACACCTAGCAGTATTCAAAAATGGCCGACCCAAATAAGTGGAATCCTTTCATCCACTTCCATATCCAAAACCACGAAATCAGCCGAAAAAACCAACGACCCGGTCTTAACTAGCATATTCTCTATAAATCTACGAGGGAATTTAATAGAGCGGTCAGCTAGCTGAATAGCCATACGCGTGGGTTTTAACTTCCCGGGGTCTAGCTGTAAATAAATAGAATAAGGCATTAAATTTATGCTAGCCCCCAAATCCGACAACGCCATCACACAGTCCAAATTACCAAGTAAACAAGGAATGGTAAAACTCCTAGGATCCTCAAGCTTCTTGGGAAGCTTGTTTGCAACTACCGCTGAGCATGCGGCATTCAATCTGACTGAAGACACGTTCTCCAGCTTCTTCCTGTTAGTTAGCAAATCCTTCAAAAACCTTGCATACTTTGGCATACCTGCAATCACATCAATAAAAGGCATATTTATGTTAACTTTTTTAATCAAGTCCATGAACTTGGACTTTTCCGCCTCAAGCTTCTCCAATCTCTGCTTCCTCAGGAATGGGAGCGGTGGTTGATACTCTTTAACTACCAGCTTCGCAGCAACAGTTTTCGGTACCCTCACAACCTTCTCAATCACCTGTTCCGGCTCCTTTTCTCCCTGCGGTTCACTAACAACAACCGGTTCACTATCCTTAGCTAACGGCAACCTCAAATCGTATTCATTGGGCTTCTGCGGTGGATCATATGCTAAACCACTTCGGGTGGTGATAGCATTAACGTGCCCATTCTTCGGGTTAGTATCCATTTTACTCGGTAATTCCCCTGGTTTCCTCTCATTACTCTGATTAGCAAGTTGACCAATTTGTTTCTCTAAATTCTGAATAGCTGCTTGTTGATTTCGAAACATTTGATCATTCTTCTCATTGTTCTGGGTCACAGTAGTAACAAGCTGAGTTTGAGACATCACAAGCTTTTCGATCATCGCTTCAAGGTTGGACTTTTTCTCTTCGGCTTGGGGCTTCTGAAAATATCCGGGAGCTTGCTGTTGATAACCTCCACTAGATCCTGGCTTTAACCTCAAACCTTGATTACCTTGAGGATTATAGGGATTGTTGAAATTCCTATTAAACTGTGCACGTCCCTGAAACTGATTGTTGTTTTGTTGACTAATATAAGCGATCTCTTCTTTCTGGTTCATAGTCAAACCTGCATCACAATCTTTTCCTATATGTAATCCCCCACAAAACTCACAACCAACCTTAATACCATGCATGTCCTTTTCCAACTTCTCCAAGTGTCTACCAAATTTGTCTAACTTAGCATTAATAGACCCATAATCATCATACGCACCAGTGGTTTTGGTTCTCTTAACTGAAGCTGAACGGGATGACTCATGATCTTATTGCCATTCGTGAGTGTAGGCATCTTGCTTTTCAATAATCTCTAGTGCCTCTTCTTCTGTCTTATCCATTAAAGTTCCACCTGCTGCTTGATCAATACTCTGATGAGTTGGTATATCACAACCCTTATAGAAAATTTGGACCTTTTGTAAATCATTCAACCCGTGTTGCGGACACGAGTGTAACATATTAGAATAACGGTCCCAAGCATCAAATAATGTCTCACTGCTCTTTTGTCTGAATTGCGAAATATCTGCTTGAAGTCTAGCAGCTCGAGACGCAGGGAAAAACTTTGCTAAAAACTTATCTACCAAAAATTCCCAAGAGGTAATCGCTCCCTCTGGTTGCTTATCTAACCATCTTTTAGCTTCTCCCTTAAGAGTCCAGGGAAAAATCCTTGTCTTGATCGAAGTATCGGCAACCTCATACAGCTTGAATAAGTTGCAAACATCATTGAAAATACGAAGATGCTCGTTAGCATCCTCACTATCCTTGCCATGAAATTGTCAATCAAAAGAAATCAAACTCAGAATTGGTCCTGTGATTTGGAAAGGCTGAGTGATATTTGGTTGAGTAATCGAATTGCCTTGGCCAGCTCGGGTGGCCTTCAGCTTTTCTGCCATAGTCTGAGGACGAGGTGGTTGATCAGCCATCTCTTCAGTCTCGAAAATATCTAATGAAATGTAAGAGTCTTCTTCTTCGTTGATTTCTGGTGGTGTATCGGGCACCACAGTCTCAGCACTACTACCCAAATGAATTGTATTATCACTTGATGAAGCTGATGAATTCACTGTAGACTGTTTCTCTTGACTTAACGCTCTAAATAACTCTCTTTTGGGTTCGTCAAATGCTTAAAGAATCAGAGAATCTGAAGAACGCGTATGTGGCATGCACTACTTGTTTTCTGCGAAATCACAACTAGCAACTGATTAAACGCACCGATTCAACTGAGAATAAATGAAAAGTAATGATAAACTATAATTAAAACTAAACTAAGAACAATTAGATAACAATTTTATTTTTCGACACAACTGTCCCCGGCAGCGGCGCCAAAAACTTGATGTGTGAAATCTAGTATATAATTTATCTCTGGAAAATGCTGGTTTAAAGATTACTACACATTAACGGGCAGTGTACCCGATCGTGCAATAGTATAAAGTTGGTAATTCCGAAATCGTTCCAAGGAAAGTTTAACGTGAGAATTAAGATTGCAACTAATAAAAATAAACTAAGTTAATCTATGAAAATTGAAAGTACGAGATAATTTGTTTTGTGGCTATTTAACGATTAGCCAAATCAAGGATAGATTAAAAGTAAAAGACAATATTTTTGTGTTTTTAAGTTTATAAAAAATAAATGCAGACTCAACGAAAAGTAAAGATATTTGAATTCAATAGATAAAAGAATGTTCGCCTAGATCTCCTATTTGCAGTGTCGGATGATTTGTTATTAAGTACTAGTTCTATTTATCAATACATGCAACTACAGAGTCGGTTTATCCAGAGTTTCTTTTAGCAAACACGTCAAACTAGGATTTATTGGCTTAGGGTTCCCTTTCACCAAAGACCTCTTTCGTTTGTGACTTAGTAATTAACTAATTATAAGATTAAGATTCAATTGGTTACGCGTTCGCTCCACATAATTCACCCCTATTTTGTTCAATCTATGTTACCCGGTTTACCCACCTTGGTCCAGTAAGCACCCAATTGGTTAAGACAAAGCAATTGGAAACTAATGCACTAAATTGAAACAGGATTCCCTTTTGTTCAAACAAGTACACTAATCAACCTAGTAACAATAATCAACACCCACAAGAATGGTTCTTAATCAAAACTCATAATTATCATGCATTAATCAAATTAAACATTAAAGTATCATCCAAACACATACGAATATTCAATCTAGACAAACATTAAAGTGCTTAGCCAACAATCATGGCTAAAACCAAAATCACAAATAAATAATTAAGAGTATTCATTATTTTGATAAGAATTAAACCTAATGAAAATTGTATTCTTGAATGATGAACGGATCGAGACCTGTTTCCGGAATGATTGAGTTGATCGAATGATATTGGGGTTCCCCAAAAATCACTAAAATTCGCCCAAAAGCTGCTGGAATTTGTCTGGATGGAAGAGTGAATAATTAGGGTATTTTTCGGGCCTTAAATACCTACCAATTTCGTCTGGCCTGACCTACTACCGCGCCGCGATAATACACGTGAACTGGACCTTCTTAGATCTGCTTCTGATCTTGAAACTAAGCAAATGTCGCGCCGCGGCTCAGATTCTCGCACCGCGACATACAACTGATTTTGAACCCTTCTCTAAACCCTTTCCTGATATTAAAAATAGTTAATCTCCGCGCCGCGGCCAATGGCATCGCGCCGCGACATAAAGTATAAAATGACATCTTACGTTTCTTTGCACTTTTTTAACACTTTTACTAACTCAAAACCAAAATACCTGATATGTACTTAACGTTTTAAACCTCGGTGCACCAATCGATTAACAAAATGCCTCAAAAACTCCAAAGAATGCAACTCTTCTATATTTAGCTCTTCAAACTCGGACATTCTCAATATCATCAAAATAAACGCCAAATCGTATCCGAACAGACTAAAAGGTGATCGATATCGCTAAGAAAAATGTGTATAAAATATGCGATATCAATTATCCCCCGATTAAATGTGAGCATGTTTGTTCTCGAGAAGATCATCAGAGAAAATGGAATGTGTTTCATCATCCTTGTTTACGAAATCGTCATTTAATGGAGCCTCTGAATCCGAGATACCTTCACTTCCATTACTCTCATCGGTTTTAGGATTAACATTAACTTCAAAAAAACCATTGGAGCGCTAATCAAATTTCATCACCATGTTTGAAATCTAGATTCAATACTTATGTTACTACCCTAATGGCCAATACTAATTTTATTCATTTTAATGAAGCAATAATAGACCCTGGTTGGTGTCATTCTATGAATGATGAGCTACTTGCTTTGGAAAAGAATGTGACTTGAGATGTCACAAATTTACCTTCAAGTAAAAAAGCTATTGAGTGTCATAGATTTATAAAAAAAACTGAAAGTAGATGGTACTGTTGAAAGAAAGAAAACCAAGTTAGTTGTGGATGAGAATAGACAAAAAAATGGTGTTGATTATTTCGAAACTTTTGCACCTGTTGCTAAGATGGTTACTGTCAGATCCTTACTTACAGTTGCAACCATATATGAATAGGAGGTTTAAATGGATGTTTTTAATGCCTTTCTACATGGAGATTTATTGGAAGAAGTAAATGTGAAACTTTCAAAGAGATATTTAGGAAAGTGGGAGTTAATTTATAATGTTACCAGGGTCACTAAGGTTGGAACAAGAATGTGTAAGTTGATGAAACATTTGTATGGTCTAAAGTAGGCACCAAAGATGATGGTTTGCTAAGTTGTCAACTGCTAAATGTCATTTGGTTTCATTCAGTTCAAAGAAGATTATTCTTTATTGACTAAAAAGGATGATATTAGAACCCTGGAATAAGCTAACCGTGTTCCCATGAAGTTTATAAAGGAGGGAAATATATAGTACCTAGGGACTCCTTAGTTAAAGATGATAGCCATATAACTTAATATGTATACAAAAGAGTTGGTTAATGATAGTTTGACTTATGCTCTCTACATCCTTATGGTTATTCATCTACATTCATCGTGTTCATGTCCTTTTAGGTACTAAAAATTGGTATCAGATCTTACCATTCAACGAACTGAATGGCGGTCCATATGAACATCGATGAATTTCACCATACACCTTCAAACCTTCATCACCAAATCTTCATCATCTTCATCATGAAGATATGAATATTTTCATCTAAAACTTTGAATCTTCATAAAAACTTTGAAAACACAAAATCACCAAAACACAATTCCTTATCCCACCTAAACACAAAAACATTCAAATTTATATCTGTCCGATTTTCATGATTCGTCTAATTTTTGAAAAATGGACATCAAATTTTACAAATCCAAAACTTCAAAAACACATAACCATCTTCACAAATTCACAAAAACATTTCATCATATTCGGATTATCATTATCATATATTCAAAGAATCTCAAAAATCAAAAACAATTTGTTGCTACTATATGAGTTCATCTTCATCATCCTTAGCTCAATTTATCAAATTCTTCCTGGATGATTTAAACAACAAAATGATGTTAGATTATTGTTCAGCAACATAAACCTCAAGTTCATGCATCATCAATTCTGATCAACATGTTCAAATTCATAGAGATCGATCTCGAGTTCTTCGTTCATCGACATTTCAAACCAATTTAGTCTCCGAATTAGTACATAATGATTTTGCAAAAAGTAAAAATGCGTGAATGTTCTAATTAACATCGTGATGCTTTCTACAAAGTATGAAGATCTAACTTGACGAATCGAGTATGAATTTGTGAGTCAAAGCTTAGATTCAAAAAGTCAACCACAAGTTTATTGAATCAATTGGAACAAATCAGTGAGTTGCAGATGTTATAAGCAGTTCTCGAGCATTCTACAAGAAACTTCAAGCAACTTTTTTGTTGGTTTCATCATCAAAAATGTCCTATATATCGATTTTAATTATGGTATTGATCTCCCTCAATTTACACATGTTTATCTTCGGGATATTTGCTTACATTTGCCTCGATTTGTCATATTTTGTGAATGAAAGTGAAGAGTTGGTGATATTATGTTGGTTCAAGGCTAAAATCCTCACTTGGTATAAAATTGACCAAGTCTTGAGTCAAAATGGTGAATAAAAGTCAAGAACTAGCTTGAAGACAAAAGGTGCGGCGCTTCTAAAGGCCAAAGCGGCGCACCAAAAACTAAAAATGGGTAATTTGGAATTCAGAGAATTCTTTACACGGCAAATGGTGTGCCGTACCATATATCAGGTGTGGTACCCCCTATCCCAAGATAAAGGGTACGTCACGCCATATAGCAGGTGCGGCGCACGTGCGCTGAAAACAGCCCAGATTTTTACAAATATAAAAGGCAAGAGATAGGGTTTGGGAAAAAGGGAGCTGGAGTTTTTACATCTCAAATTTCACCCAAAAATTATCATCTTCATCATCTATCAAAGATTGGAGGTGCAATTGGAGTTCTAGCTCATTTATATACTTAGATTGCTCAAGATCTTAATCTTCTACTTCATCTCTTGTTGTTGTCACTTATATTTTGGTACAATCTTATCTAAGTTGTATTAATGTTGAATACTTTCTTCATTTCTAATTTGATTTGTGTTATTCTAGCCATGCTTGACTAGATCCTTAGTGTTTGCTTGTTTGTGACACTCTTATGTATGGATTTCCCCTTAATTAATGATAAAGTGATGTTTGAATGAAATAGTGAGCCATTGTTGTTAAGCTTTGCTAAAGATCTATTGTTATAAGTCTTTTAAGCTCTAATTTGATTATGCAAGTGGTTAAGCTATCTTAGTGATTTGATTAGTGATTTAACTTGTACTTCAACATCTTAAGGTGATCTAGACAATTGGAAAAGGGATTCAAGTGATTCCAATCTTAGATCCATTTGGTTTTCAAAAGGTTTTTAGTCAATTATAATGATGTTAGTCATTTCAAGTGATTGTAATAATTAATGATTTTATGGAATTTAATCCGAGTTGAGTGATAATGATTTCTCAACATAGCTTGTTCAATTAAGATAGTTTATGTAAGTTTATAACCTTAATTGATCAAGGTTTAGTGGTGACACTAAACTTATAATAATTCAACATCATAGTGCAACAAAGTGTAAAGGGCAATCCAATACTTAGTGTAGTGACCCGTCCTAATCCACCTGGACGAAGTCATCAACATCTGGTCCCATTACGAGGTACTGACCTAAATATGTCATGAATGACTCCAAGTAATATCTTTAAAATGAGCAAATGCGCAGCGGAAGATTTCATTCATACCTGAGAATAAACATGCTTAAAAGTGTCAACCAAAAGGTTGGTGAGTTCATAGGTTTATCATAACAATCATTTCAATATATTAATAGACCACAAGATTTCCGTTTATAAATTTATGTACACTCGCAAGTGTATAAAAGTATTCTATAAGTTGTAGGCACCCGGTAACAAGCCTTAACGTTCATGTTTTACCCTTTGAAGTACACCAGATCAGGTGTGTTTACAATAACCTCGAAGTACTAAAGCATCCAATAGTCAGGATGGGGTTTGTCAGGCCCAATAGATCTATCTTTAGGATTCGCGCCTACCGTACATAGACAAGTAGTTTAATGTTACCAAGCTAAGGGTATATTTTTGGTTTAAACCCACATAGAATTAGTTTTAGTACTTGTGCCTATTTTGTAAAACATTTATAAAACAGCGCATGTATTCTCAGCCCAAAAATATATATAAAAAGGGAGTAATGAAACTCACCTAATGTATTTTGTAGTAAAAATACATATGACTATACTAAACAACTGAACAATGCAGGGTTGGCCTCAGATTCACGAACCTATATCATTTATATATATATATTAAAACATATACTCGTAATCGATCAAATTTCTTATATCTTAATTTATATTTTATATATTTAATTTGTATACTCAAAAATGATTAATATTTATTTAGTTACATGGTTTAGTGTTATATAAAAAAATCAATAGTTTATTATGTATAAGTATTTATATAAACAATATTATTAGGTTTGACATATATATATATATATATATATATATATATATATATATATATATATATATATATATATATATATATTTATAGTATAGGTAATAAGTATATTTTATGTACAAAATAGTTATTTGTTTAAAAAAATAGTTTTTATGATAATAACGATTTACTAATAATAATAATAATAACTTTAATAATAATAATACTTTAAATGGTATTAATAATAATAATAATAATAATAATAATAATAATAATAATAATAATAATAATAATAATAATAATAATAATAATAATAATAATAACAATAATGATAATCATAGTTGTAACTAGAGTTGTGTTAATAATAATAATAAAGGATGACTAATACTTGTATTAGTAATAATGATAATACTAATAATTAATGTTCGTAATACATAATAATAATACTAACAACTATAATTTTTAGTACTTAACGATAATAGCAATAATAATAATCATGATATTCACAACAATCAATATTAATAATAATAACGTTATTAATACTTTTAATTTTTGCAACTAGGATGTTAATAATAATTTCTATATTACTAAAAATAACGACCTTAATAAAAATAATATTAATATCGATAATAATAGTCATAATTATGAAAATAATAATAATAATTTGTTAAGGAAACTACCTTTAGAAAGTCTCCCTAAAAAGAAATGTTGCGAGCAAGGCTCGAACACAAGACCACTCGAAACCCGACACCATCACATAACCATTGAGCTATTGCTCATTATCTGTTTTATAATCCCTCGGTATTTTTATAACCCGTAAATATTTCTTCTCCCTTCTTCCTTTTCTCTCAGAAATCCAATCGACCCAGAGAATGAAATTCATACCCAAAAGAATGAATCAATGTTGTTTTAAAACTTGAAACTTAATTATAAGTGACCTTAAACGAATCCTTTTGATCAAATAAATAAAAAAAATACAAATAATGGTTCCTGATGTTCTTGAAAACGGTTGAAGAACTCAATCATCAATCTTGGTTTTAAGAACGTTTCAGATTAAAGTTTCTACATGAAAATGGTTTTAAATTAAACGTATAAACTGTATGTAACCTCAATTGGATCCAAAACATTAAATTGAGTTCGAATTTTCGCCAAGAACACGACAGTTGACTTTTTCAAAATAACTTTGACTCCGGAATTTAAAGTCGATAGCAAAAATTGAGAATTGAGATTTTCCAGATAGTTTGAGTGGGTGATATCTAGCATAATTGCATTTAAAGATTTTGAAATTTGTCTTGAAATCGAGTTTTGAATAGTTTGTGTCAAGAACATGGAGTTAGTGTTCTTTTCTTGGTTTCTGCCTTTTTAATTCACGAGATACAGCAGGTATTATGTAATGTACTAATTGTTGAAGCCTACTGTATTACTTTAACAACTAGTTTGGATTCATTTAACAAATGTGATCGACAGATTCAATCACCCAGTACAGAAATAATAATAAGAAAATAAAAAGTTGAAAGTGAAATTTAAACTGTAACGACCCGGATTTTTCCGATCGTTTTATACTTATAAGATTAATATTTACATAAATTAAACCTTACCAACATGATAAGCAATCTAAATTGTTGAGATTTATGTTTTTGAAAAGAGTTTTACACAACGTTTGACCGTCCAATTTGACCGATGATATCACGAACTATATAACATACGATAATTATACGTATGTGTATATATATGTATTTATATATATTCAACATGATCTAAGAATGTTTTAACATCCCATTGTGTATTAATAACAATGAGTTATAAGTATATTTTGAAACTACTAACTTAAGTTTTCAAAATGATAACTATACGTAACGTTTTTCGAAATAAATACTTATAACCTATAATATTTATACATGCATTGTATAGATATGTATTTTATCACTTTTAAAGGTCTTACATACATAAAACAATATAAGTGTATTTATAAAAGATAGCTATATTTGAATCCTCGTTCCGTTTTCTCAAAGATTTCTATACGTACACCTAGGGTATAGGTACCCGTATCATACCCATCTTCTAGATGTATTTACTATTGGTATATACACATCAAATCAACCTTTTTAATCAGCCATGTTATTGCCTTATGTATAAGGTAATTGGAATTTGGAAGTTTGTTGACTAATTTCACAAGATTACAACATAAAAATTTGTCCTTGTTTTTACCATTCATGTTTTTAAAGGCTCTCCATCATTTCATTTTTAGCTCATCATCTCACTTCCAAATTACTCTCTAAAAACACCTACTTACAAGTCATAAGGAACCCATAACCATTCAGCTAGTATCCATGAAGATCTATCCATAAAAACAACACTTAAATACCATAAGAAAATCCTTCCAAAAACACTTCAAAAATCCTTCCAAATTTACAAGTTTACTTCCAACCTTTTGATCCAACTCCACCACTCTTTTGGTTCTAGGTTTTTACTCCTCTTTTACAGCAATCTTGTCCAAGTAACTTGAGGTAGTAACTTTGTTCATAACCTTATTCGATTCATATATATATAGCTATCTTATTTTATGGTATACAATTTTAACAACAAGAACATAGTTTGAATGATTTCAAACTTGTTTGCAAACTAAATAGATCCTTCTAACTTAACTTTTAAAATACTTCAAGACCTGTAATATATCATAAATATATGCTAATTTAACAAGGTATAACTTGGTTTTTCAAAGAACACCTTAAAAACTGAATTTACGACGTCGGAGTGCAACCGGGGGCTGTTTTGGGTTGGATAATTAAAAACCATCTTGAACTTTGAATTGGAGGTTTATATTCTGGAAAAATGATATTTCTTATGAATATGTTAACACATAAAAATTTCATGATTTAACTCAAAGTATAAGTATTTTTAGAAAAATAATCATTTAATGTTGTTTACATAAGGGAAAATGATTAACTTCATAAGTTTCACCAAAATTTGACCTATGACCTGTGATTTCGAATACAAACTAAGGTATTTACAGTTCATATTCTTAAAGAAGGACTCGATCCAAGGAAGTGGCAAGTTGAATCAACGAAAACGGAGTTGTAACGAAGAAACTATGACTAAAACAAGATCGGATATCCAAAACTAGTTTAGCCACGAAAATAATTGGAGAAAAATTAAATAAATCACATCTTTCTAAAATAACATGATATTTTATATATATGTACTCATAATTTAATTTTATATATTTCAGGATCACCCGTAAACAACACGAGAAGATTAATCATAAGACCTCATGTACGTACGCAACACGTCATTTGACAACACCGGTACTTTATGTACGCAACACGTCATTTGACAACACGGTACCGTGGGTCAAGATTAATCCCGACCAATACAAATACGATGGGGGTTTTATGGGGGTTTTATTTATTTATTAAACACCTAAATATGAACCATTAAAATTGAATTGCTAACTACGGACTAAGAAGACATTAAAAGTATTATAAGTATATATATGTGACGATTGTTTAAAATGAAAATATATTGATATATTATATATGGATAGGTTCGTGATATCAACCGGAGACCAAGTCAAAATATATATATATATCTTCAAGGCAAAGTGAGTATATAGTCCCACTTTTAAACTCTAAGTATTTCGGGATGAGAATACATGTATTTTATGTTTTACGTTATGGACACAAGTAACTGAAAAATATATTCTACGTTGAGTTGTACCACTGGCATACTTCCCTGTAGCTTGGTAACTACTATTTACAGCGGTATTGTAAACGCGAATCCTGTTGATAGATCTATTGGGCTTGACAACCCCAACCGGACTGGACGACCAGTATTCAACGGTTGCACAGTACTTCGTTTCGTGACTACACTTGGTACAGTGTAGTAAGATTTCATAATAAAGGGAATATGCGACGTGATTAAATGTTAAGTATGGTTACCAAGTGCTCAACCACTTAGAATATTTTTATTAAAATGTTTATATATGAAATCTTGTGGTCTATATTTATATCGCTGCCGGCATTAAACCTATATCTCACCAACTTTATGTTGATGTTTTAAACATGTCTATTCTCAGGTGATAACTAAAAGCTTCCGCAGCAACATGTTGAATTTAAGCAAGATCTTGTGTATGCATATTTGTGTCAAAAACAAAACTGCATATCCGAGGAGTTGTAATGTAAAATATGCTAGAAATCCTATTGTTATCATCACATGTAAAGTTTGTAAGTCTAAGATTATCGCTAAACGATAATCATCTTTATATTGTCTAAAGCTTGTATTATCATAAGAGTTATGGTTTGTAATGTAAAATAAATGCAGTTGTTCTTTTAAAAATGTCGCATATAGAGGTCAATACCTCGCAATGAAATCATACGTTATCTAACTTGTTCTTATGGTTAAGGACGGGTTATGACATGTGGTATCAGAGCGTTGGTCTTAGAGAACCAGAAAATTTGCATTAGTGTGTCTTATCGAGTTTGTTAGGATGCATTAGTGAGTCTGGACTTTGACCGTGTTTGATTTTGAAAAAAAAAATATTGCTTATCATTGTTGGTTAAAAATTAATATGTAAATATTATGTGATACTAATTTACTAGTTGTTATGTGATAGATGTCTGGCTTAGAACTTGTTATCACATTCAGCGACTCCGAACCAGAATCTTCAGATGGTGTTCCAGTCATTAACCTATCCGATGATGAAAACGACACCTTTGGGGAAGACTCACAAGTTCCGGATGAATCAATTGAAGAGGAAACGGAAAGTGATCCTGAGGAGGAAGAAATACAGGAAATTACGAAAGACAAGTTCGAACGAGGAAGGAAACGAAAGGCTACTGAAATGGAAAATCAAAATCCCGAGTCTAGAGAGGATGTTGTGGCACCAACTCCACCAGATACTTCCACACCTATTCCTGCTATTCCTATTAGTTCTATCCCGACATCCAGTTCTTCGGTTCCTCAGCCAAAACGCAGGGAGACAACCAGGATAACCTTTAAGCGATTTCTTTGAACACAAACGCTTTGGGTTAAATGATGCGCTGTTGTTTTAAACCATGGGATCATATAATGTTGTGTATAATATTACTAGTGTGGTTTGCTTAATGTTTGATGTAAGATAAGCATATGTAAAATAGTGAAGTGTGAAATGCAATAATTTTCTATGGTTAAGTATTATTTGGGTGGTAGTAAATGATTTTCGTACTAAGCTATTAAGTATGAACTTTAACGGGTAGGTACTACCCTAGATATAATTATAAAACGCTAATAAGAAGAAAAGGCTTTTATAATAATAACTGGTTCATATTATTAATAAGCTACGATGTACTGTAAATACATACTACATCTATAATATTCCATGTGAATAATTATTTTTTTTCATTCTTATTGAAGATTATGGCGCGATTGAACCGAATGACGGAACAAGAAATCCAGGAACTCATCAATCAGCGAGTGAACGACAGAATGTTATGGGTCGAGGCTGCAAGAGGTGCTGCAGTTAACCTAAATCCTCGTGTGGGGTGCACCTACAAAACTTTTCAAGCTTGCAAGCCCTCATCATTCAGTGGAACAGAAGGACCGATCGGTTTAACCCGATGGATAGAAAAGATGGAGACTGTGTTTAAAATCAGTGGTTGTGTTGAAAAGGACATGACCAAGTATGCATCGTGCACTTTACAAGATAGTGCACTCACGTGGTGGAAAAATTATGTGAAGGCTGTAGGAGGAGATGTAGCTTATGATACTCCATGGGAAGAATTCAAAATAATATTAATCAACGAGTATTGTCCAAGGAACGAGGTTAGGAAGCTGGAAGATGAATTACGAAGCCTGAAGGTTGTTGGTACTGAAATCACCAACTACAATCAGCGATTCATGGAATTAGTTTTGCTATGTCCTGAATTGGTTCCAACCGAAGAACGGAAGATTGAAATGTACAAAGATGGTTTGCCCAAAAAGGTCAAGGCAAATGTTACAGCATCGAAACCTAAGACAATTCATGAAGCTGTAACCATGGCAAACGAGCTAATGGATCAGGTCATCATGGATAAGAAAGTATCCAATACTGATGTGAAGGTATCAGGTAACAAAAGGAAGTGGAATGGAAATTATGATCGAGGTAACCAACAACAATCTTTTAAGAAACAAGAAATCACGCAAGGTGCGGGTAGTGGTTTAAGCTTTGGTTACAAAGGACAAAATCCTTTATGTAACCGATGCCACAAACATCACTCTGGCTACTGTAATGTGGTATGCAACAAATGTAATCGAAAGGGTCATCTTGCTGAAGATTGTAGGGCTCTCGTTACAAATACAAATGGTACCAAGACTCCTGCCACCAATGCAAATAGAACTGCTTTGGCTACCATTACTTGTTATGGGTGTGGAAAACAAGGTCACTATAAGAGCCAGTGCCCGAATCCAGAGAAGAATATCGGACCTGCACGTGGGAGAGCATTTATTATTAATGCTAGAGAGGCATGTGAAGACCCGGAGCTTGTTACGGGTACGTTTACCATTAATAACTTATCAGCATCTATTATATTTGATACTGGTGCCGATAGAAGTTACGTGTGTAGAAAGTTTTACACTAAATTGAATTGTTCATCATTACCTCTAGATGCTAAGTACATGATTGAGTTAGCTAATGGTAAACTAATTAAAGCCGATAAAATTTGTCGTGATTGTAAAATAAATTTAGCCGGTGAAACGTTTAAAATTGACTTGATACCCGTAGAATTAGGAAGTTTTGATGTAATAGTCGGCATGGACTGGATGTCCAAAGTAGGAGCTGAAGTTGTGTGTGCCAAGAAGGCAATTCGCATTCCTTGTAAGGATAAAATGCCGGTGATGATTTATGGAGAGAAGGGTAACTCAAAGCTAAAACTCATTAGCTGTTTGAAAGCCAAGAAGTGTTTAGAAAAGGGATGTTATGCTATTCTAGCGCATGTTAATAAAGTCGAAAAGAAAGAAAAAGAGAAGTGCATCAACGACGTGCCTGTGGCAAGAGATTTTCCTGAAGTTTTTCCGGAAGAGTTACCGGGATTACCTCCATTTAGATCTGTAGAATTTCAAATAGATTTAGTACCAGGAGCTGCACCAGTTGCCCGTGCTACATATAGACTTGCACCGTCCGAGTTAAAAGAACTTCAGAGTCAGTTAAAAGAATTACTGGATCGTGGATTCATACGACCAAGTACTTCAACGTGGGGAGCTCCGATTCTATTTGTTAAAAAGAAAGATGGATCATTTAGGATGTGTATAGATTATCGTGAATTAAATAAGTTAACTATCAAGAATCGGTATCCACTACCGAGAATTGACGACTTATTTGATCAACTGCAAGGATCATGTGTGTACTCGAAAATTGACCTAAGGTCGGGCTATCATCAATTACGTGTCAAAGAAGAGGACATTCCGAAAACTGCTTTTCGGACACGTTATGGTCATTACGAATTTTTGGTCATGCCGTTTGGGTTGACAAATGCGCCAGCTGTATTCATGGACCTCATGAATCGAGTTTGTAGTCCGTATTTAGATAAGTTTGTTATCGTTTTCATTGATGATATTCTTATCTATTCCAAGAGTGAGCAAGAGCATGAGCAGCATTTAAGGTTGATATTAGAGTTGTTGAGAAAAGAACAGCTATATGCTAAATTTTCTAAATGTGCTTTCTGGTTGAAAGAAGTGCAATTTCTTGGCCACGTTGTTAGTAGCAAAGGAATTCAGGTTGATCCAGTAAAAATTGAATCCATTGAAAAATGGGAGACTCCTAAGACACCAATGCAGATACGCCAATTTTTGGGTTTAGCCGGTTATTATAGAAGGTTTATTCAAGATTTTTCCCGAATAGCTAAGCCGTTGACAGCGTTAACGCAAAAAGGGAAGAAATATGAATGGACCTCTGAGCAGGAGAGTGCATTTCAATTACTGAAAAAGAAGTTGACCACGGCACCTATTTTATCGTTACCTGAAGGGAACGATGATTTTGAGATATATTGTGACGCCTCGCGACAAGGTTTTGGTTGCGTCCTTATGCAACGAAAGAAAGTTATTGCATACGCATCCCGACAATTGAAGATTCACGAGCGGAATTATACGACGCATGATCTAGAATTGGGGGTAGTAGTGTTTGCATTGAAGATATGGAGACACTATTTATATGGAGTTAAATGCACTGTGTTTACTGATCATAAAAGCCTTCAACATATTTTCGATCAGAAACAGCTGAACATGAGGCAACGTAGGTGGGTCGAGCTGATAAACGACTACGATTGTGAGATTCGCTATCATCCCGGGAAAGCGAATGTAGTGGCCGACGCTTTAAGCAGAAAGGAACGAGAACCAATTCGAGTACGAGCAATGAACATAAAAATTCGCATGAATCTCAACTCGCAAATCAAAGAGGCTCAACGAGAACCTCTTACTAAAGAAAACATAGGAAATTAAATAATGAAGAAGTATGGGAAACAACTCATTATGCGGGAAGATGGAATTCGATATTTTGCATACCGTATTTGGGTACCAAAGTTGGGTGGATTAAGGAAGTTAATATTGAATGAGGCACATAAGACAAGATACTCGATACATCCTGGAGTTGGAAAGATGTATGAAGATCTTAAGACGCATTATTGGTGGCCTAATTTGAAGACAGACGTTGCAACATATGTTGGGGAATGTTTAACTTGTTCCAAAGTCAAAGCAGAACACCAGAAGCCGTCAGGATTACTTCAACAACCAGAAATCCCAGAATGGAAATGGGATGGTATTACCATGGATTTCATCACAAAATTACCTAAGACTGCCTGGGGTTATGACACCATTTGGGTAATAGTTGATCGTCTCACCAAATCTGCACATTTCTTGCCTATAAAGGAAACGGATAGAATGGAGAAACTATTACGATTATACATAAAGGAAATTGTTTCAAGGCATGGAATACCTATTTCCATTATATCCGATCGTGATAGTAGATTTACATCAAAGTTCTGGCAAACACTACAGGAGGCCCTAGGAACTCGTTTGGATATGAGTACCGCATATCATCCGCAAACTGACGGGCAGAGTGAAAGAACAATTCAGACTCTTGAAGACATGCTTAGGGCATGTGTGATCGATTTTGGAAACGGATGGGATAAATATCTACCATTAGCAGAATTCTCGTATAATAATAGTTATCATTCGAGCATTAAAGCTGCACCATTCGAAGCACTGTATGGAAGGAAGTGTAGATCCCCTATCTGTTGGAACGAAGTAGGAGATCGACAATTAACTGGACCCGAGATCATCCATGAAACTACTGAGAAGATAGTGCAAATCAAGGAGAAATTGAAAACAGCCCGTAGTCGCCAAAAGAGCTACGCCGATGTCCGAAGGAAACCATTAGAGTTTCAGATCGGTGACATGGTTATGTTAAAGGTGTCACCTTGGAAAGGTGTAATACGTTTTGGAAAAAGAGGTAAACTGAACCCAAGGTATATAGGCCCGTTCAAGATCATCGAACGCATTGGACCGGTAGCTTATCGACTCGAATTACCACAACAACTCGCCGGAGTACATAATACATTTCACATCTCAAACCTTAAGAAATGTCTTGCAAAGAAAGATCTCACCATTCCTCTTGAAGAAATTCAAGTCAACGAGAAACTACAATTCATAGAAGAACCAGTCGAAATCATGGACCGTGAGGTTAAACGGCTTAAGCAGAGCAACATACCAATCATCAAGGTTCGTTGGAATGCTCGAAGGGGTCCCAAGTTTACTTGGGAACGAGAGGATCAAATGAAACAAAAGTACCCACATCTGTTTTCCGATGACGCACAATAGGTACAATTTTAAAATTTCGGGACGAAATTTATTTAACGGGTAGGTAATGTAACGACCCGGATTTTTCCGATCGTTTTACACTTATAAGATTAATATTTACATAAATTAAACCTTACCAACATGATAAGCAATCTAAATTGTTGAGATTTATGTTTTTGAAAAGAGTTTTACACAACGTTTGACCGTCCAATTTGACCGATGATATCACGAACTATATAACATACGATAATTATACGTATGTGTATATATATGTATATATATATATTCAACATGATCTAAGAATGTTTTAACATCCCATTGTGTATTAATAACAATGAGTTATAAGTATATTTTGAAACTACTAACTTAAGTTTTCAAAATGATAACTATACGTAACGTTTTTCGAAATAAATACTTATAACCTATAATATTTATACATGCATTGTATAGATATGTATTTTATCACTTTTAAAGGGCTTACATACATAAAACAATATAAGTGTATTTACAAAAGATAGCTATATTTGAATCCTCGTTCCGTTTTCTCAAAGATTTCTATACGTACACCTAGGGTATAGGTACCCGTATCATACCCATCTTCTAGATGTATTTACTATTGGTATATACACATCAAATCAACCTTTTTAATCAGCCATGTTATTGCCTTATGTATAAGGTAATTGGAATTTGGAAGTTTGTTGACTAATTTCACAAGATTACAACATAAAAATTTGTCCTTGTTTTTACCATTCATGTTTTTATAGGCTCTCCATCATTTCATTTTTAGCTCATCATCTCACTTCCAAATTACTCTCTAAAAACACCTACTTACAAGTCATAAGGAACCCATAACCATTCAGCTAGTATCCATGAAGATCTAGCCATAAAAACAACACTTAAATACCATAAGAAAATCCTTCCAAAAACACTTCAAAAATCCTTCCAAATTTACAAGTTTACTTCCAACCTTTTGATCCAACTCCACCACTCTTTTGGTTCTAGGTTTTAACTCCTCTTTTACAACAATCTTTTCCAAGTAACTTGAGGTAGTAACTTTGTTCATAACCTTATTCGATTCATATATATATAGCTATCTTATTTTATGGTATACAATTTTAACAACAAGAACATAGTTTGAATGATTTCAAACTTGTTTGCAAACTAAATAGATCCTTCTAACTTAACTTTTAAAATACTTCAAGACCTGTAATATATCATAAATATATGCTAATTTAACAAGGTATAACTTGGTTTTTCAAAGAACACCTTAAAAACTGAATTTACGACGTCGGAGTGCAACCGGGGGCTGTTTTGGGTTGGATAATTAAAAACCATCTTGAACTTTGAATTGGAGGTTTATATTCTGGAAAAATGATATTTCTTATGAATATGTTAACACATAAAAATTTCATGATTTAACTCAAAGTATAAGTATTTTTAGAAAAATAATCATTTAATGTTGTTTACATAAGGGAAAATGATTAACTTCATAAGTTTCACCAAAATTTAACCTATGACCTGTGATTTCGAATACAAACTAAGGTATTTACAATTCATATTCTTAAAGAAGGACTCGATCCAAGGAAGTGGCAAGTTGAATCAACGAAAACGGAGTTGTAACGAAGAAACTATGACTAAAACAAGATCGGATATCCAAAACTAGTTTAGCCACGAAAATAATTGGAGAAAAATTAAATAAATCACATCTTTCTAAAATAACATGATATTTTATATATATGTACTCATAATTTAATTTTATATATTTCAGGATCACCCGTAAACAACACAAGAAGATTAATCATAAGACCTCATGTACGTACGCAACACGTCATTTGACAACACCGGTACTTTATGTACGCAACACGTCATTTGACAACACGGTACCGTGGGTCAAGATTAATCCCAACCAATACGAATACGATGGGGGTTTTATGGGGGTTTTATTTATTTATTAAACACCTAAATATGAACCATTAAAATTGAATTGCTAACTACGGACTAAGAAGACATTAAAAGTATTATAAGTATATATATGTGACGATTGTTTAAAATGAAAATATATTGATATATTATATATGGATAGGTTCGTGATATCAACCGGAGACCAAGTCAAAATATATATATATCTTCAAGGCAAAGTGAGTATATAGTCCCACTTTTAAACTCTAAGTATTTCGGGATGAGAATACATGTATTTTATGTTTTACGTTATGGACACAAGTAACTGAAAAATATATTCTACGTTGAGTTGTACCACTGGCATACTTCCCTGTAGCTTGGTAACTACTATTTACAGCGGTATTGTAAACGCGAATCCTGTTGATAGATCTATTGGGCTTGACAACCCCAACCGGACTGGACGACCAGTATTCAACGGTTGCACAGTACTTCGTTTCGTGACTACACTTGGTACAGTGTAGTAAGATTTCATAATAAAGGGAATATGCGACGTGATTAAATGTTAAGTATGGTTACCAAGTGCTCAACCACTTAGAATATTTTTATTAAAATGTTTATATATGAAATCTTGTGGTCTATATTTATATCGCTGCCGGCATTAAACCTATATCTCACCAACTTTATGTTGATGTTTTAAACATGTCTATTCTCAGGTGATAACTAAAAGCTTCCGCTGCAACATGTTGAATTTAAGCAAGATCTTGTGTATGCATATTTGTGTCAAAAACAAAACTGCATATCCGAGGAGTTGTAATGTAAAATATGCTAGAAATCGTATTTTTATCATCACATGTAAAGTTTGTAAGTCTAAGATTATCGCTAAACGATAATCATCTTTATATTGTCTAAAGCTTGTATTATCATAAGAGTTATGGTTTGTAATGTAAAATAAATGCAGTTGTTCTTTTAAAAATGTCGCATATAGAGGTCAATACCTCGCAATGAAATCATACGTTATCTAACTTGTTCTTATGGTTAAGGACGGGTTATGACATGTGGTATCAGAGCGTTGGTTTTAGAGAACCAGAAAATTTGCATTAGTGTGTCTTATCGAGTTTGTTAGGATGCATTAGTGAGTCTGGACTTTGACCGTGTTTGATTTTGAAAAAAAAAATATTGCTTATCATTGTTGGTTAAAAATTAATATGTAAATATTATGTGATACTAATTTACTAGTTGTTATGTGATAGATGTCTGGCTTAGAACTTGTTATCACATTCAGCGACTCCGAACCAGAATCTTCAGATGGTGTTCCAGTCATTAACCTATCCGATGATGAAAACGACACCTTTGGGGAAGACTCACAAGTTCCGGATGAATCAATTGAAGAGGAAACGGAAAGTGATCCTGAGGAGGAAGAAATACAGGAAATTATGAAAGACAAGTTCGAACGAGGAAGGAAACGAAAGGCTACTGAAATGGAAAATCAAAATCCCGAGTCTAGAGAGGATGTTGTGGCACCAACTCCACCAGATACTTCCACACCTATTCCCGCTATTCCTATTAGTTCTATCCCGACATCCAGTTCTTCGGTTCCTCAGCCAAAACGCAGGGAGACAACCAGGATAACCTTTAAGCGATTTCTTTGAACACAAACGCTTTGGGTTAAATGATGCGCTGTTGTTTTAAACCATGGGATCATATAATGTTGTGTATAATATTACTAGTGTGGTTTGCTTAATGTTTGATGTAAGATAAGCATATGTAAAATAGTGAAGTGTGAAATGCAATAATTTTCCATGGTTAAGTATTATTTGGGTGGTAGTAAATGATTTTCGTACTAAGCTATTAAGTATGAACTTTAACGGGTAGGTACTACCCTAGATATAATTATAAAACGCTAATAAGAAGAAAAGGCTTTTATAATAATAACTGGTTCATATTATTAATAAGCTACGATGTACTGTAAATACATACTACATCTATAATATTCCATGTGAATAATTATTTTTTTTTCATTCTTATTGAAGATTATGGCGCGATTGAACCGAATGACGGAACAAGAAATCCAGGAACTCATCAATCAGCGAGTGAATGACAGAATGTTATGGGTCGAGGCTGCAAGAGGTGCTGCAGTTAACCCAAATCCTCGTGTGGGGTGCACCTACAAAACTTTTCAAGCTTGCAAGCCCTCATCATTCAGTGGAACAGAAGGACCGATCGGTTTAACCCGGTGGATAGAAAAGATGGAGACTGTGTTTAAAATCAGTGGTTGTGTTGAAAAGGACATGACCAAGTATGCATCGTGCACTTTACAAGATAGTGCACTCAAGTGGTGGAAAAATTATGTGAAGGCTGTAGGAGGAGATGTAGCTTATGATACTCCATGGGAAGAATTCAAAATAATGTTAATCAACGAGTATTGTCCAAGGAACGAGGTTAGGAAGCTGGAAGATGAATTACGAAGCCTGAAGGTTGTTGGTACTGAAATCACCAACTACAATCAGCGATTCATGGAATTAGTTTTGCTATGTCCTGAATTGGTTCCAACCGAAGAACGGAAGATTGAAATGTACAAAGATGGTTTGCCCAAAAAGGTCAAGGCAAATGTTACAGCATCGAAACCTAAGACAATTCATGAAGCTGTAACCATGGCAAACGAGCTAATGGATCAGGTCATCATGGATAAGAAAGTATCCAATACTGATGTGAAGGTATCAGGTAACAAAAGGAAGTGGAATGGAAATTATGATCGAGGTAACCAACAACAATCTTTTAAGAAACAAGAAATCACGCAAGGTGCGGGTAGTGGTTTAAGCTTTGGTTACAAAGGACAAAATCCTTTATGTAACCGATGCCACAAACATCACTCTGGCTACTGTAATGTGGTATGCATCAAATGTAATCGAAAGGGTTATCTTGCTGAAGATTGTAGGGCTCTCGTTACAAATACAAATGGTACCAAGACTCCTGCCACCAATGCAAATAGAACTGCTTTGGCTACCATTACTTGTTATGGGTGTGGAAAACAAGGTCACTATAAGAGCCAGTGCCCGAATCCAGAGAAGAATATCGGACCTGCACGTGGGAGAGCATTTATTATTAATGCTAGAGAGGCATGTGAAGACCCGGAGCTTGTTACGGGTACGTTTACCATTAATAACTTATCAGCATCTATTATATTTGATACTGGTGCCGATAGAAGTTACGTGTGTAGAAATTTTTACACTAAATTGAATTGTTCATCATTACCTCTAGATTCTAAGTACATGATTGAGTTAGCTAATGGTAAACTAATTAAAGCCGATAAAATTTGTCGTGATTGTAAAATAAATTTAGCCGGTGAAACGTTTAAAATTGACTTGATACCCGTAGAATTAGGAAGTTTTGATGTAATAGTCGGCATGGACTGGATGTCCAAAGTAGGAGCTGAAGTTGTGTGTGCCAAGAAGGCAATTCGCATTCCTTGTAAGGATAAAATGCCGGTGATGATTTATGGAGAGAAGGGTAACTCAAAGCTAAAACTCATTAGCTGTTTGAAAGCCAAGAAGTGTTTAGAAAAGGGATGTTATGCTATTCTAGCGCATGTTAATAAAGTCGAAAAGAAAGAAAAAGAGAAGTGCATCAACGACGTGCCTGTGGCAAGAGATTTTCCTGAAGTTTTTCCGGAAGAGTTGCCGGGATTACCTCCATTTAGATCTGTAGAATTTCAAATAGATTTAGTACCAGGAGCTGCACCAGTTGCCCGTGCTCCATATAGACTTGCACCGTCCGAGTTAAAAGAACTTCAGAGTCAGTTAAAAGAATTACTGGATCGTGGATTCATACGACCAAGTACTTCACCGTGGGGAGCTCCGATTCTATTTGTTAAAAAGAAAGATGGATCTTTTAGGATGTGTATAGATTATCGTGAATTAAATAAGTTAACTATCAAGAATCGGTATCCACTACCGAGAATTGACGACTTATTTGATCAACTACAAGGATCATGTGTGTACTCGAAAATTGACCTAAGGTCGGGCTATCATCAATTACGTGTCAAAGAAGAGGACATTCCGAAAACAGCTTTTCGGACACGTTATGGTCATTACGAATTTTTGGTCATGCCGTTTGGGTTGACAAATGCGCCAGCTGTATTCATGGACCTCATGAATCGAGTTTGTAGTCCGTATTTAGATAAGTTTGTTATCGTTTTCATTGATGATATTCTTATCTATTCCAAGAGTGAGCAAGAGCATGAGCAGCATTTAAGGTTGATATTAGAGTTGTTGAGAAAAGAACAGCTATATGCTAAATTTTCTAAATGTGCTTTCTGGTTGAAAGAAGTGCAATTTCTTGGCCACGTTGTTAGTAGCAAAGGAATTCAGGTTGATCCAGTAAAAATTGAAGCCATTGAAAAATGGGAGACTCCTAAGACACCAATGCAGATACGCCAATTTTTGGGTTTAGCCGGTTATTATAGAAGGTTTATTCAAGATTTTTCCCGAATAGCTAAGCCGTTGACAGCGTTAACGCAAAAAGGGAAGAAATATGAATGGACCTCTGAGCAGGAGAGTGCATTTCAATTACTGAAAAAGAAGTTGACCACGGCACCTATTTTATCGTTACCTGAAGGGAACGATGATTTTGAGATATATTGTGACGCCTCGCGACAAGGTTTTGGTTGCGTCCTTATGCAACGAAAGAAAGTTATTGCATACGTATCCCGACAATTGAAGATTCACGAGCGGAATTATACGACGCATGATCTAGAATTGGGGGTAGTAGTGTTTGCATTGAAGATATGGAGACACTATTTATATGGAGTTAAATGCACTGTGTTTATTGATCATAAAAGCCTTCAACATATTTTCGATCAGAAACAGCTGAACATGAGGCAACGTAGGTGGGTCGAGCGGATAAACGACTACGATTGTGAGATTCGCTATCATCCCGGGAAAGCGAATGTAGTGGCCGACGCTTTAAGCAGAAAGGAACGAGAACCAATTCGAGTACGAGCAATGAACATAAAAATTCGCATGAATCTCAACTCACAAATCAAAGAGGCTCAACGAGAAGCTCTTACTAAAGAAAACATAAGAAATGAAATAATGAAGAAGTATGGGAAACAACTCATTATGCGGGAAGATGGAATTCGATATTTTGCAAACCGTATTTGGGTACCAAAGTTGGGTGGATTAAGGAAGTTAATATTGAATGAGGCACATAAGACAAGATACTCGATACATCCTGGAGTTGGAAAGATGTATCAAGATCTTAAGACGCATTATTGGTGGCCTAATTTGAAGACAGACGTTGCAACATATGTTGGGGAATGTTTAACTTGTTCCAAAGTCAAAGCAGAACACCAGAAGCCGTCAGGATTACTTCAACAACCAGAAATCCCAGAATGGAAATGGGATGGTATTACCATGGATTTCATCACAAAATTACCTAAGACTGCCTGGGGTTATGACACCATTTGGGTAATAGTTGATCGTCTCACCAAATCTGCACATTTCTTGCCTATAAAGGAAACGGATAGAATGGAGAAACTATTACGATTATACATAAAGGAAATTGTTTCAAGGCATGAAATACCTATTTCCATTATATCCGATCGTGATAGTAGATTTACATCAAAGTTCTGGCAAACACTACAGGAGGCCCTAGGAACTCGTTTGGATATGAGTACCGCATATCATCCGCAAACTGACGGGCAGAGTGAAAGAACAATTCAGACTCTTGAAGACATGCTTAGGGCATGTGTGATCGATTTTGGAAACGGATGGGATAAATATCTACCATTAGCAGAATTCTCGTATAATAATAGTTATCATGCGAGCATTAAAGCTGCACCATTCGAAGCACTGTATGAAAGGAAGTGTAGATCCCCTATCTGTTGGAACGAAGTAGGAGATCGACAATTAACTGGACCCGAGATCATCCATGAAACTACTGAGAAGATAGTGCAAATCAAGGAGAAATTGAAAACAGCCCGTAGTCGCCAAAAGAGCTACGCCGATGTCCGAAGGAAACCATTAGAGTTTCAGATCGGTGACATGGTTATGTTAAAGGTGTCACCTTGGAAAGGTGTAATACGTTTTGGAAAAAGAGGTAAACTGAACCCAAGGTATATAGGCCCGTTCAAGATCATCGAACGCATTGGACCGGTAGCTTATCGACTCGAATTACCACAACAACTCGCCGGAGTACATAATACATTTCACATCTCAAACCTTAAGAAATGTCTTGCAAAGAAAGATCTCACCATTCCTCTTGAAGAAATTCAAGTCAACGAGAAACTACAATTCATAGAAGAACCAGTCGAAATCATGGACCGTGAGGTTAAACGGCTTAAGCAGAGCAACATACCAATCATCAAGGTTCGTTGGAATGCTCGAAGGGGTCCCGAGTTTACTTGGGAACGAGAGGATCAAATGAAACAAAAGTACCCACATCTGTTTTTCGATGACGCACAATAGGTACAATTTTAAAATTTCGGGACGAAATTTATTTAACGGGTAGGTAATGTAACGACCCGGATTTTTCCGATCGTTTTACACTTATAAGATTAATATTTACATAAATTAAACCTTACCAACATGATAAGCAATCTAAATTGTTGAGATTTATGTTTTTGAAAAGAGTTTTACACAACGTTTGACCGTCCAATTTGACCGATGATATCACGAACTATATAACATACGATAATTATACGTATGTGTATATATATGTATTTATATATATTCAACATGATCTAAGAATGTTTTAACATCCCATTGTGTATTAATAACAATGAGTTATAAGTATATTTTGAAACTACTAACTTAAGTTTTCAAAATGATAACTATACGTAACGTTTTTCGAAATAAATACTTATAACCTATAATATTTATACATGCATTGTATAGATATGTATTTTATCACTTTTAAAGGGCTTACATACATAAAACAATATAAGTGTATTTACAAAAGATAGCTATATTTGAATCCTCATTCCGTTTTCTCAAAGATTTCTATACGTACACCTAGGGTATAGGTACCCGTATCATACCCATCTTCTAGATGTATTTACTATTGGTATATACACATCAAATCAACCTTTTTAATCAGCCATGTTATTGCCTTATGTATAAGGTAATTGGAATTTGGAAGTTTGTTGACTAATTTCACAAGATTACAACATAAAAATTTGTCCTTGTTTTTACCATTCATGTTTTTAAAGGCTCTCCATCATTTCATTTTTAGCTCATCATCTCACTTCCAAATTACTCTCTAAAAACACCTACTTACAAGTCATAAGGAACCCATAACCATTCAGCTAGTATCCATGAAGATCTAGCCATAAAAACAACACTTAAATACCATAAGAAAATCCTTCCAAAAACACTTCAAAAATCCTTCCAAATTTACAAGTTTACTTCCAACCTTTTGATCCAACTCCACCACTCTTTTGGTTCTAGGTTTTTACTCCTCTTTTACAGCAATCTTGTCCAAGTAACTTGAGGTAGTAACTTTGTTCATAACCTTATTCGATTCATATATATATAGCTATCTTATTTTATGGTATACAATTTTAACAACAAGAACATAGTTTGAATGATTTCAAACTTGTTTGCAAACTAAATAGATCCTTCTAACTTAACTTTTAAAATACTTCAAGACCTGTAATATATCATAAATATATGCTAATTTAACAAGGTATAACTTGGTTTTTCAAAGAACACCTTAAAAACTGAATTTACGACATCGGAGTGCAACCGGGGGCTGTTTTGGGTTGGATAATTAAAAACCATCTTGAACTTTGAATTGGAGGTTTATATTCTGGAAAAATAATCATTTAATGTTGTTTACATAAGGGAAAATGATTAACTTCATAAGTTTCACCAAAATTTGGCCTATGACCTGTGATTTCGAATACAAACTAAGGTATTTACAGTTCATATTCTTAAAGAAGGACTCGATCCAAGGAAGTGTCAAGTTGAATCAACGAAAACGGAGTTGTAACGAAGAAACTATGACTAAAACAAGATCGGATATCCAAAACTAGTTTAGCCACGAAAATAATTGGAGAAAAATTAAATAAATCACATCTTTCTAAAATAACATGATATTTTATATATATGTACTCATAATTTAATTTTATATATTTCAGGATCACCCGTAAACAACACGAGAAGATTAATCATAAGACCTCATGTACGTACGCAACACGTCATTTGACAACACCGGTACTTTATGTACGCAACACGTCATTTGACAACACGGTACCGTGGGTCAAGATTAATCCCGACCAATACGAATACGATGGGGGTTTTATGGGGGTTTTATTTATTTATTAAACACCTAAATATGAACCATTAAAATTGAATTGCTAACTACGGACTAAGAAGACATTAAAAGTATTATAAGTATATATATGTGACGATTGTTTAAAATGAAAATATATTGATATATTATATATGGATAGGTTCGTGATATCAACCGGAGACCAAGTCAAAATATATATATATCTTCAAGGCAAAGTGAGTATATAGTCCCACTTTTAAACTCTAAGTATTTCGGGATGAGAATACATGTATTTTATGTTTTACGTTATGGACACAAGTAACTGAAAAATATATTCTACGTTGAGTTGTACCACTAGCATACTTCCCTGTAGCTTGGTAACTACTATTTACAGCGGTATTGTAAACGCGAATCCTGTTGATAGATCTATTGGGCTTGACAACCCCAACCGGACTGGACGACCAGTATTCAACGGTTGCACAGTACTTCGTTTCGTGACTACACTTGGTACAGTGTAGTAAGATTTCATAATAAAGGGAATATGCGACGTGATTAAATGTTAAGTATGGTTACCAAGTGCTCAACCACTTAGAATATTTTTATTAAAATGTTTATATATGAAATCTTGTGGTCTATATTTATATCGCTGCCGGCATTAAACCTATATCTCACCAACTTTATGTTGATGTTTTAAACATGTCTATTCTCAGGTGATAACTAAAAGCTTCCGCTGCAACATGTTGAATTTAAGCAAGATCTTGTGTATGCATATTTGTGTCAAAAACAAAACTGCATATCCGAGGAGTTGTAATGTAAAATATGCTAGAAATCGTATTGTTATCATCACATGTAAAGTTTGTAAGTCTAAGATTATCGCTAAACGATAATCATCTTTATATTGTCTAAAGCTTGTATTATCATAAGAGTTATGGTTTGTAATGTAAAATAAATGCAGTTGTTCTTTTAAAAATATCGCATATAGAGGTCAATACCTCGCAATGAAATCATACGTTATCTAACTTGTTCTTATGGTTAAGGACGGGTTATGACATAAACTGCTTTTGTATTGTTATCCAGATTAGAGACAGGAATATATATATAGCTTGATCGTGTTCTGTAACAAATTGCACGATTCTTTTTCTGTATTTAAGGATTTATTTCCATTAATATAAATAATTAAGTATTATATTAATAATAATTCTAAAAATTGTTAATAATACTTATTAGTTTAATAATAATACTTATTAATTTAATAATAATACTAAGAACAAATAAATAATAATAATACTGATTTTTAATAGTTATTAATAATAATCCTAATAATATTAGTAATAATAATAAAAATACTAATACTATAATATTTATAATAATAAAACACCAAAATAATATTTACAATGATGATAATTAATAATATTACAAATGTTAATAATTAATGATAATAATCATAATACTATACTAATAATTTATATCATTAACGATAATATTATTATTTTTTTTTTTTAGTAATATAACAATTTATGCATATCAAGCTTCATATTAGTATGTTATGTTTATTATTCAAATTTTGATATTACTATTGAAAGTAATATTACTGTAACAATTATTTTAACTTAAAATTTTAATTTAATATATTACTATTACATATTATTATCTATGTGATATTTAATAACGTATATTCACTAAGTATTATCTATCCATTTTATATATATACTTATAATAATAATGTTATCAATATTAATATCAATATTAGTAGTAAATGTAATAATATTAATATATCAATCTTTCTTTAATTTGTAACTACATGTAGTATGTTTCCATTTATTATATTGTATCTATTACTTATATAATTTATTGAATCTCTACTATAATATTACATATGTATATAATCCATATATATATTTACATTTTTATTTACACACAAAAGTTCGTGAATCGTCGGGAATAGTCAAAGGTTCAAATGATCTCATGATTATAGTTTAAATTGTTTTGTGACTCAATCATTACAGACTTTGCTTATTGTGTCGAATTCAGATATGATTAAGTTTAAATTTGGTCGAAAATTTCCGGGTCGTCACAGTACCTACCCGTTAAAGAAATTTTGTCCCGAAATTTGAGTGGGGTGGTCGTGGCTAACAATAAAAATGTTTTCATGACGAATATGAGTCAATACATAGGGTTTTATCATTATTGAGAAATATGGATAAAACAATTAGATTATTCGAAGAGTACGAATGAATCTATCACAAAAGATTAGGATAGAGATTTAACTTTTGACGTTGTCACGGTGGATTTCCGAAAATTAAGGAATTTAAAAGAAAATCTTTGGAAATCTATAAGATCTGATTCTTCGGGATTTATGGAAATTAAAATCTCTTTAATTAAATGCGATCATCCATCTCGATTGCTTTGTCTGGTATTTCCACTATAAATGAACCCTTCCGTTCCATTATTCTCACTACTCCTATACTTTCTTTCTTAATTCATACTTTTCAAGATCAGGGAAATGCTCAATCCAGTTCTAATCCTTGATATTTTCCTGATTATCGTATCATTCATTCTTTTTTTTCAACTACCACCAGAGGAATCTGTTTACTTCTACTATGCTCTAGTGATTATTGTATTTATAATCCTCCCGTGTCTTTATATTGCTATACGCACTGATATCCATGGTATGTAATTTCGGTGTTGTTGTGGGGCTTTGTATTTTCCCTTATATATCAGAGTTTCATGCTCTAGTCTTCTTTTCCCGACTTTAAGTCAAGCGAATAATGGTCCAAAATTCGTAGATATAGAGTTCCGAATGATTATAATGTTCTAAGCAGGAAGGAATGTGATAGCACGATTTGATTTTCAAATTTATCAACATCACGGAAGGTAGAACCATCAAGAATACATTTTCTTGATATGTTCAGAAGTTAAGTAGAATGATAGAGTTATGTAACATGAGACATGACACATGATGATGATATGATTTATTGTGAACCATCATTACGTTTCATTAGTAACTCAGCATGACTTACTGTAATATAATCACGTTGGCCAAGCGTCATTATATTATACTAACCCATGCATCAGTTTTCAACACTACTTCATAATCATTCATATTTTAAATTCGAAGGTTCGCAGAATATAGAAACTAATAATTTCTCATATGATGTAACACTGATAGCGCAAGAGATAAATGATTTCAAATAAGATTAGTTATGAAAATATATTCAGAAATATCGAGGATATTTATAATGAAAGATACGATAATATCTTTGAATATCTAAAATCAGAGAATGATGGAGACTATTGTCCGCAAGGGTTTAGAGTAAGGAGCAAAATATTCGCTCAAGACTTCAGCAGGCATTGAGTTATTTGGATTCTTTGAAGTCAAACTTATTCTTTGTGATTTTTCCACGGCTTCCTTCATAGTTTCGCATAATCCGCTCTTCGGTACTAAATTTTCTATTGAGTGTTTCCAATACTCCATTCTTTATCATCAACTTTTGGTCATTCAGAGCATCTACAACATGCTGCTTCGTCAGTATTTTCAAAGTTAATGGATCTGGGTCATCAGTTATCAACCCGAGGTGGTTTCAGGAGAATTTTATTTTTTTAAATGATTAAATGCTGATGGTAATATGGTGGAATATAAAAGGTTCTCTGGTAACAATGAATGAGCACGCATATATATCAAGGTTATAATAAGGTTATTTCGGATGAAAACAATGAATGAGCACGCATATATATCAAGGTTATAATAAGGTTATTTCGGATGAAAATTCGGAGTTGACTTGCTGGGGTTGTGACAAAATTGGCTACTTTGGAAAGGGATTGCAAAGTAATTTTCGGTAGTAACATCGCCAAAGGAGCTAGCGCAGATACGTGTTAAACCTTTACTCAGGTTCCAAGAGTTTTTCAGGTGCATAAATATATGCATAAATCTTTTCTTCCGTAGATGAAGTGCGGTTGGTTCATTCTCTCAATCGAAGTGTTTTCTAGAATCATGAAAGGTTTGAACGCAGATTGTAATCGTCAAGATACAAATGAGGTTTAAGATGAAATCAAGTGGCAAACTTGAAGAATTATTTAGTTTCATATGTTATAATCAGTATTTTAATTCATTTTAATTGTCCAATATTATTCGTCCACAGTCGATAGTCCATATTTAACAGTCCAATAGTTCATATATAGTTTGATATATAACATTCGAATTAATTAATACGTATCGTGACCCGTGTACCGGTCTCAGTATTGATCACAACTCAAACTATATATATATTTTGGAATCAACCTCAACCCTGTATAGCTAACTCCGTCATTTGCATATAGAGTGTCTATGGTTGTTCAAAGATAAATATATAGATGGGTCAATATGATATGTCGAAACCTTGTATACGTGTCCCGTTATTTAAAGTGCGTAAAATAAATACAGAAATTAAATGACGATAAATAAAATTGCGAGAATATAAATTGCGATAATTAAATTGCGATAAATAAAATGTAACCGGTTAGCTAGGAACAGTTAGCTAGGAACAGTTAGCGTGGATTCTTAACAAAATTCTTTTATAATTAATTTGTTTGTTTCTAACAAATTTTATTTTGTCCAATATTTTCTTCTTTATGACACTTGTTGAATTTTGATAGGTCAAAATCCAAATATGAAATTGAATGAAAATGGTTATTCTGTGGTGAATGGATCTGTATATCGATGAATGTAAGTAGGATAGTAAATGACTGTTGAATCCGATTCGAAGAATGTACAGTGTAACTTATTAATGTGAAATCTAAATATTCCTCGGGTATTACCTACCCGTTAAAATATTCTCATCATTAACAGTTTGTACAAAAGAATTTTTAATTACAATCTTTATGAAAATATACTTGCATATATATTTTCTTCAGATGTAATCATGGATTTAATGAGTCAATGAGATATTAAACTCATTTGATTTACCGTTAGAATAAGAATATATAATCTCTAAAACATTAGAGATTATATAATCGTCATGTAGAACAAAGGTAATTGATATAGAACGATATGTAGAACAAAGATAGTCGGTGTAGAACGATACGTAGAACGAAAATTATGCTCGAGGTATGGAATGAGATGTTGAGGCTTGTGTTGTTGATGGTACAGCTATTGATACTGGTGTTACTGTTGGTGCCGGTGATGCTGCTGAAGCTGGTAAGTTTTGCACCATATTCTCCAAAGCCACTACTCGAGCGCGAAGCTCGTTGACTTCTTCTATTATTCCGGGATGATTGTCGGTCGAAACGAGCGGATGAATAAGGTTTAGAATTATAGATAGAATATAATCGTGACGAGATATTCGGGAACTGAAGGTGAAAATGGTGTTTCGAACAGGTTCGCCGGTAAGTGTTTCGGGTTCTTCGCCGAGGGTGCAGGTTGGTGGGTGAAAAGGATCGTGTTCTTCTTGTCTCCATTGGTTAAGTCGACTACGAACCCATCAGATGAATTGGGAATGGCTGATTGATTGATTCATTCTGGTGACGCTGCTTCTGGGGCTGGAGTGGGACTCCATATCGGAATAGCTGTCGGAATCTGAAGAATTTGAACTAGTTGCGAGTTTCATCTTGCACGGTCAAATAAAGTATTTTTGATAGGAAATAGATTATAGGATTTAGTTTGGTATGCTTCAATACATAATTTACTTTTGTATATACAATACCAATATCCCATAAGTCACGGAGGAATCTTCAGAAGCTGTCGGACAAAGTTTATAGTAACTGATACGCTAGGATATGAATTTATCTATACACTATCTATACAACAAGTGCAGGAAGTCATGTCTAGACTTAGGAATAATAAGCAGGTAATTTCCCACTAGGATTGATAAACAATACTTATAATATGCAGCTAAGGTCGAAGTCCAGACTCGCTAATGCATCCTAACAACTATCAGTTAGACACACTAATGCAAGACCTGGTTCGCTAGGACCAAAGCTCTGATACCACCTGTAGTGACCCGTCCTAATCCACCTGGACGAAGTCATCAACATCTGGTCCCATTGCGAGGTACAGACCTAAATATGTCATGAATGACTCCAAGTGATATATTTAAAATGAGCAAATGCACAGCGAAAGATTTCATTCATACCTGAGAATAAACATTCTTAAAAGTGTCAACTAAAAGGTTGGTGAGTTCATAGGTTTATCATAACAATCATTTCAATATATTAATTGACCACAAGATTTCCGTTTATAAATATATGTACACTCGCAAGTGTATAAAAGTATTCTATAAGTTGTAGGCACCCGGTAACAAGCCTTAACGTTCATTTTTACCCTCTGAAGTACACCAGATCAGGTGTGTTTAAAATAACCTCGAAGTACTAAAGCATCCAATAGTCAGGATGGGGTTTGTCAGGCCCAATAGATCTATCTTTAGGATTCGCGCCTACCGTACATAGACAAGTAGTTTAATGTTACCAAGCTAAGGGTATATTTCTGGTTTAAACCAACATAGAATTAGTTTTAATACTTGTGCCTATTTTGTAAAACATTTATAAAACAGCGCATGTATTCTCAGCCCAAAAATATATATAAAAAGGGAGTAATGAAACTCACCTAATGTATTTTGTAGTAAAAATACATATGACTATACTGAACAACTGAACAATGCAGGGTTGGCCTCAGATTCACGAACCTATATCATTCGTATATATATTAAAACATATACTCGTAATCGATCAAATTTGTTATATCTTAATTTATATTTTATATATTTAATTTGTATACTCAAAAATGATTAATATTTATTTAGTTACATGGTTTAGTGTTATATAAAAAAAAATCAATAGTTTATTATGTATAAGTATTTATATAAACAATATTATTAGGTTTGACATATATATATATATATATATATATATATATATATATATATATATATATATATATATATATATATATATATATATATATATATTTTTTATAGTATAGGTAATAAGTATATTTTATGTACAAAATAGTTATTTGTTTAAAAAAAATAGTTTTTATGATAATAAAGATTTACTAATAATAATAATAATAACTTTAATAATAATAATACTTAAAATGGTATTAATAATAATAATAATAATAATAATAATAATAATAATAATAATAATAACAATAATGATAATCATAGTTGTAACTAGAGTTGTGTTAATAATAATAATAATAAAGGGTGACTAATACTTGTATTAGTAATAATGATAATACTAATAATTAATGTTCGTAATACATAATAATAATACTAACAACTATAATTTTTAGTACTTAACGATAATAGCAATAATAATAATCATGATATTCACAACAATCAATATTAATAATAATAACGTTATTAATACTTTTAATTTTTGCAACTAGGATGTTAATAATAATTTCTATATTACTAAAAATGACAACCTTAATAAAAATAATATTAATATCGATAATAATAGTCATAATTATGAAAATAATAATAATAATTTGTTAAGGAAACTACCTTTAGAAAGTCTCCCTAAAAAGAAATGTTGCGAGCAAGGCTCGAACACAAGACCACTCGAAACCCGACACCATCACATAACCATTGAGCTATTGCTCATTATCTGTTTTATAATCCCTCGGTATTTGTATAACCCGTAAATATTTCTTCTCCCTTCTTCCTTTTCTCTCAGAAATCCAATCGACCCAGAGAATGAAATTCATACCCAAAAGAATGAATCAATGTTGTTTTAAAACTTGAAACTTAATTACAAGTGACCTTAAACGAATCCTTTTGATCAAATAAATAAAAAAAATACAAATAATGGTTCCTGCTGTTCTTGAAAACGGTTGAAGAACTCAATCATCAATCTTGGTTTTAAGAACGTTTCAGATTAAAGTTTCTACATGAAAATGGTTTTAAATTAAATGTATAAACTGTATGTAACCTCAATTGGATCCAAAACATTAAATTGAGTTCGAATTTTCACCAAGAACACGACAGTTGACTTTTTCAAAATAACTTTGACTCCGAAATTTAAAGTCGATAGCAAAAATTGAGTATTGAGATTTTCCAGATAGTTTGAGTGGGTGATTTCTAGCATAATTGCATTTAAAGATTTTGAAATTTGTCTTGAAATCGAGTTTTGAATAGTTTGTGTCAAGAACAGGGAGTTAGTGTTCTTTTCTTGGTTTCTGCCTTTTTAATTCACGAGATACAGCATGTATTATGTAATGTACTAATTGTTGAAGCCTACTGTATTACTCTAACAACTAGTTTGGATTCATTTAACAAATGTGATTGACAGATTCAATCACCTAGTACAGAAATAATAATATGAAAATAAAAAGTTGAAAGTGAAATTTAAACTGCTTTTGTGTTTGTTATCAATCGAATCTTATATTGTTATCCAGATTAGAGACAGGAATATATATAGCTTGATCGTGTTTTGTAACAAATTGCACGATTCTTTTTCTGTATTTAAGGATTTATTTCCATTAATATAAATAATTAAGTATTATATTAATAATAATTCTAAAAATTGTTAATAATACTTATTAGTTTAATAATAATACTAAGAACAAATAAATAATAATAATAATGATTTTTAATAGTTATTAATAATAATCCTAATAATATTAGTAATAATAATAAAAATACTAATACTATAATATTTATAATAATAAAACACCAAAATAATATTTACAATGATGATAATTAATAATATTACAAATGTTAATAATTAATGATAATAATCATAATACTATACTAATAATTTATATCATTAACGATAATATTATTATTATTTTTTTTAGTAATATAACAATTTATGCATATCAAGCTTCATATTAGTATGTTATGTTTATTATTCAAATTTTGATATTACTATTGAAAGTAATATTACTGTAACAATTATTTTAACTTAAAATTTTAATTTAATATATTACTATTACATATTATTATCTATGTGATATTTAATAACGTATATTCACTAAGTATTATCTATCCATTTTATATATATACTTATAATAATAATGTTATCAATATTAATATCAATATTAGTAGTAAATGTAATAATATTAATATATCAATCTTTCTTTAATTTGTAACTACATGTAGTATGTTTCCATTTATTATATTGTATATATTACTTATATAATTTATTGAATCTCTACTATAATATTACATATGTATAGAATCCATATATATATTTACATTTTTATTTACACACAAAAGTTCGTGAATCGTCGGGAATAGTCAAAGGTTCAAATGATCTCATGATTATAGTTTAAATTGTTTTGTGACTCAATCATTACAGACTTTGCTTATTGTGTCGAATTCAGATATGATTAAGTTTAAATTTGGTCGAAAATTTCCGGGTCAACCACTTAGAGTGAATCAAACAAGTGCACACGCTTAGTTAATTGTTAATTCTCATTTACTTATATTGCTAATTGCAAGTTTAGTTTCAAATCAAATTTTCTACAAAACCTCCTTTCTTAGGATAATTATTAGTTTTCATAATCCGATTTAAAACACGCTCTTTGTGGAACGAACTTGCGGAATACTTGCTTGTTGCTATGATGATCGAGTTACAGTTTCCCGTGATTTGTGTGTCTATTTGTCAAGTGTTTTACTAGTGTTTCGACAACACATAAGGTGATCATATAAAGAAGTTGAAGACACTCACGACTGTTCTTCATCGATTCCGAGATTTGATGTTGTTTTTGGCCAATTAATCTTCATAAAATCTTTAAATTGGTGCTACAAGAATGAAGAAACGGAAGGAAACAAATTTTGATCATTCATGTCTGGTTTCCAATTTAGTGTTTTATTGTTGCTTGTTGATGAAAACGAACTACAATCGTTGCAGTTCCAATTCCTGAACAAGACGGACGCAAAGCAGATGCATAAGTCGTGTCAGGTTTTTAGAATAAGGCTCAACAGGCTCATATCTTGGGCCCAAGGCCTGTCCGATTTTAACAGGCCCAACAAATTTTTTCGATTTTGAAAATGGGCTTGGTCACTTGCTGTCCGATTTTGTTACTAAGCCCAAGATTGTTCGATTTTAGTTGGGCTCACACTATGTTCATTTCTCTTATTGGGCTTGCAATTTAGGCCTCCTTTTTTGGCCCAATACCACTAAAACGAATAGAGGACCTCCTCTGAAAAGTATTCCAAAGTTTATGACTAAGGGACTATCGGTGCAAAGATTTTATGTAAGCGACCAATACTGCAAAAAGTTTTCAAGGACCTTAAGTGAATTTTTTTTTTCCAAAATTTGATATTTTCAACTTTGCAAGATTTTTGAGGCCCAGATTTCTCGTCCGACTTCGTGACCGATTTTGGCATCTGGCTTTCACCGTCCGATATTCGATGTTTGGTTTTGGAGCGTCCGGTTTCCTCATGATTTTATCACCGATCCTTACACGATATTTAGGAGTAGTGTCTTCGGATTTTCCAAATACGGTGACGAAGACATATCCAATTCAGTAAAAACCAACTGAATATCTTAGTTACGAGATTTTTTTAATTCGGGGATATTGCTACCAGGTTCATTTTCTCCGGTGTTTATCGGCTTTTTCATATCCGTGATTTTACTTACTTTTGAGGAATGCCGATCATATCAACCACAAGTACAATGATGTTTTATTTCATGCAAGCATCATTGTGGGGGAAATATGTATATGGTTGATGTTTGATGAATTATTATTTAATTCGAGGAGAAGCAAAGGAGAATTCAAAGAAGAGCCTACATCTTATGGGGACTTAAAGATTGGATTACCCACAAGTCTCTTCCTACAATATTTGATCTTTGAAACTCGTGCCTATACACTTTGAAAGGGGAGTTTCTAGAATTTAACGAATCTTCATAATCAAGTCATATGATGATTCGACAATGACTAAATACATGTATGGTATAGGACTCAAACTTCAAAGACAGAATTGTTTATTTGGGGGAGATCTAGAGACTCAAAGGAGTTCCTTACATTTTTGTGACTACCCGAGAGAGACAACAATATCATATAGGAGTTTAAATATCAAGCTACCATACCAATAGCCACTGATCGAGCCTTTGATGTGAGCCGATGTACTTTGTGAGGGGAGCTTCGTGAGTTTTGAAATGACTTCTCAAATACAAGCAATTTATAGAGATTCACAATGGATAACTAAGGGACGATTTTTGTCTAGAAATTGACGAAGATAGACGTTGAAGACATATCACAACTAATTTAAAGGAGAGGTTACTCTTTAGTGATCGACGGTGACGAAGTTAGTGACGTGATCTACAAAGACCATTAAAGTTAAAAGAATTTCATGATCCGATATCTACTTTGATGGCACATGCATGATTCATGGAGGAGCTAGTTAGTGAGAGCAAGATTCTTTTCATGTAATTTTTTATGTTTTTCTTAGGGAATTTTCGTTCGGAAACATGATAATCTCATGAGGGGAGATTGTTAGAACCCTGGAATGAGCTAATCGTGAACCCATGAGGTCCTATAGAGAAGGGCTATATATAAAACCTAGGGACTCCTTATTTGGAGATGATAGCCATAGATTTTAACATGTGTACAAGAGAGCCGTCTAATGATTGTTTGACTATTTGACTTATGCTCTCTATATTTTTATGGTTATTCATCCACATTCATCGTGTTCATGTCCTTTTAGGACCTAACATATGACACTCAGTTCACTGCTAACCTAGTTTATGTGGATGATTTGCTCATCACATGTAGTAGTCATTCTTATATAGAAGTATTAAAGGATCAATTGAAGCCAACATTTCATGTAAAAAACTTAGTTAGACTGAGTTACTTTTTAGGCTTGGAAGTATCAAAGTCTGCACAGGGTATTTTCATTTTCCAAAGAAAATACACTCTTGAATTGTTAAAATAAGAAGGTGTACTAAATAACAAGCCTTACAAGTTACCAATGGATTCAAATGTGAAGCTACAATGTGATATAGGTACCCTTTTATCAAATCTTGAAGACTATAGAAGAGTCATTGCAAAACCGATATGTTTAACCATCACTAGGAAAGATATATTCTATAGTGTGCAATTACAGAGTCAGTTTATGCATACTTCTACTTTAGTACATTACCAACCTGCTAAACATTTGTTATGGATTTCTTATCAGCTACAGCTCAAGGAATTTTATTAGCTAATAATTCAGCTGTTGAGTTAAAGGCTTATTGTGATTTGGATTTGGCAAGTTGTCAAGTGATTAAAACATCCACTACAAATTATTGTATTTTGCTCGGAGATTCTCCATTTTCTTGAAAGTTGAAAAATCAAAGTGTTGTTTCAAGATCATCTTCGAAAGCAGAATACCGAGGTATAACATTAACCTATTGTGAAATGAATTGGTTGGTTACCTTGTTAAAGGATTTGGGTCTATCTGATTTGGGTCCAATGAAGTTAATATGTGATAAACAAGCAGCTTTGTATATAGCAGCTAATCGAGTATTTCATGCACGAACTAACCATATAGAGATTGATTGTCACCAAGTTAGAGATCAGATAAAAGCTGGATCTGACAAACCTCAATATGTGAATTCTAAATCAC